>NC_045749.1:17971467-17978720 GCF_008692095.1 Etheostoma spectabile | reverse complement strand
ATGTGATTGAACGCTCCAGACAGGTATCTGATAGACCTTGAGGTGAGATTGTTTTGTCAACTTGATATCATTTGAAAAGTCTACTGTGAGGAGCTGTAGTACTGTTTACAATGCATAGTACCATGACACATAAGATATAAAAATACATTTAAAAAAAGATTCTTACTGGCAATATCAATAGATAAGATTAAACTTAATTCCTGGTTAATATCCAAAATGTTGGATATCTGACCAACACAGGAATATTTTATTCAGTCTATTACTGCGGTGTTGTTGTTACAGTCTATTTTATTGGCTTCCAATTTTGGTGATAGATGAATTTTAACTCCCTCTACTTAATCTAACTCACTCCACATCTGCTAGAAGCCCTGCTGCATAACACCAGCTGCTACATGCCTGAAATGTTAATGTCAGACATCATACTAGCATTAAGACTCTCTGCTGGCTGTAAATGTGATCATAGATCTTTGCACAGACATAACGCTCCCATTTCCATTCAACTCACACGTGGTTGTAATATAACAGCTCGTTTGGCTCGGCACGTGACAGAAAGATGCCGTGTCATTTACTAAATTACACGTCCCCCACGGCTCACACCTTGAAAACTACTTGATTTATTTGGTTGCCCCGTACTGAAAATCATCCAGGATTTCCAGTGTCTTCTTGTTCTGTACTTCATCAGAGAAGCCTCGTCCGTGTACGTTATGACACTGTATTAATTAAGGGGGATATTTGCAGATTGCTCCATAAATCATTTTCATCACATTTTCATGCTTGGTCTAACAATTGCAATTTGCATCGTGTTCCCCTCATAACAGAGTACACCTCTGAGAAGAAGCAGGAGGCAGAAGACTTGTGAAGGCAACAGCTTCATTGTCATGTCATCCTCAGAGGAGTTTGATAATAACTTTAGAAGGATGGATAACTGTGCTGTTATCGGTAAGCTGTTGTCGCGACATCTGGGACACTAAAGAGACAGATATGTCATGATGCCAATTTCTACATCTGACTAAATCCTAAAGAGTCAACTGGCATTATAATGGATGCATGGGTACATTTTTTATTTATTGTGCACCAATAAAATGCATAAATGAGTCTTGCGAAATTATTTTAGTTTAGCTTTGAGACAAAAAATATCAATTTCTCCATTTTTATTAGTAGAATATGACATGTTTGTGTGTGTGTGTGTGTGTGTGTGTGTGTGTGTGTGTGTGTTTGTGTGTGTGTGTGTGTGTGTGTGTGTGTGTGTGTGCATAAAGCGCATTATGCATTGTGATTTCAGGGAACCTCACTGGGAGATACAGCCTAATGTTCTCCCTCAATCAGATGACAAAGCTTTCACTGCCAGTTCTCTGGTTACATTATTGCTTATTATATTATGTATCAACATTAGTTCTGTTCTTTGGAGATCTGAATCACTTGATTGTATGTAGACAAAGGCTGAATCAGACTGCTTTGTTATTTTAGCCGCTCATGTGATCAGCACTCAACACCAAAGGGCCACACTCAGCCGCCCCCCCGGACACAGAGAGGGTCTGTTTCCAGAGAAACAAAGGTCAGTGTACTGTGTCGTCACATTTTTAACTCACAGAACAAATCTTGAAAGTGAAAAAAGGGCCGCAAACAAACACCCTTTGTTTTCACTAACACAAGACGCCATTTGTTGTTGCGCTCTGGGCTGTGATGTCATCGTCATGGTTCACCCTCCCCGTGGCCTCTGGGTTGATGATTCTTGAATAGCCCTTTTACAGCATTGATTTTATTTTAGTGTCCAGCCGACGCATCCTCCACCCCCCCCCCTTGCACAAATGCAAACACGCATGTATTCATCTAATCTCATAAAAATAGATCACGGAGTTCACAGTCCTCTGAATCTGGGCTTTTTTTCCCCACGTAGGAAGCTGTGCTACTCTGCTTTCTGGAGGTGCACGAAACGCTATAATCTGTGCTATACTGTCTGAGTAGCATCATTATCTGAGGCATAAGAGAGGCTAAGAGACATAAATCATATTATGTTGCAAGAAAGCTCTTTGACGTTTTACAGCTAACTGCAACAGCTTGTTTACACAGGAAGCGGTGAACTCCTAATGCAGCCGACCTTTGATGGTGTAAGTGATGTAATCCTTGTGATAGATGCAGCAGGCTTTGGCCTTGGGCTGCTCTGGAAGGTTTTTTTCCCCCCCTGAAGGCCTATCAGGCTAAACGGGCCAAAGCAGCCCCCATCAATACACCACAGAGCCATGCTCTGGATCCCCTCAACTGGTGCAATTAATCTTGGCCTTGTAACAAGTTGACAGGCCTTTATCCAAACAACAAACAAAACAGGCACTTTACTGCGTGATTACTATGTCGGGGACCAGATGTTAATTTGGCTGCAGCGCCGCAGTTATCATCCTAATACGTGAGGTTGCACACCGCCTTTACCTGAGATTAAAAATTCAAACGCAGCGTGATCAAAGTGGGATTACTCCGCTAAGCTTGCTGTAACAAAAGAAGAGGTGGGATGTGAACGTTGGAAGAATTATGTATTTCACTCTCTTCTGCGATGCTTGCTAATGTGATTTATACTGGAAACTAGGTTGTTGTTTTTAGTTTACCCTGTTTATATGCTAGTCAGTTTAAATTTACCTGAAAGATGGATGTAACATTTACAGGATAATTGGTAATGATATTTCTTTTCTTGAAGAATTAGAAGAACATCCGGGAAAATATGCGTAGTCACTCTCTTGCCGGGAGTTAGATGAAAAGATTGATACACTTTCAATGTCTGTATGTAAAATACAGAGGTGTCAAAAGTATTCACATTCATTACTCAGGTAGAAGTACAGATACTAGGGTTTAAAAAGACTTCTGTAGAAGTTGAAGTATCAACTCAAGCTTTTTACTCAAGTAAAGTGTAAAAGTACTGGTTTCAAAACTACTTAACCCTTGTGTTGTCTTCCTGTTGACAGTGCAACTTTTTTTTTTCTTCTGAAATTACATATGTTTATTATTCAAAATGTTTTGGTCGTCTTTTCCAAAACCTTTGTTGCTTTTCCCCCAGATGTTTTTGTCATTTTTCTGTGCCTTTTAATGTTTTTTGTGTTTTTTCCCCCATGGTTTTGAAACTTTTTCGGACATTCTTTTGCCACTTTTTTCAACGTTCTTTCATAAAAAAAATTTGAACATTACAAAATTCAACAAAACATCCATATTTAAAGAAAGTAGTGGGCCGTTCATCTATTTTTGTGGAGCGTTGTATAGAACAATCAGCGTTATTTTTCTCAAAATTAGTTAGAAAGAAACCCACTTCTCTGATAAAGACATTTTTTTTCAAATGGGTCAAATTTGACCCGAGGACAATAAAAGGGTTAAAGTTTAAAAGTAAAAGCAATGTAAGTGGAAAAAATAATATCAATATGCTTTTTCAAATTAGACTGTGAGTTTTGGAATGCTAGCGGTAGCTAGTGGTACTTGGGTGCGCAGAGCTTGCAGTGCATTAATTTTTTTGTTGTTGCATCCAACCATTTCTAAACTATTTCCACGGACATCTTCGTACTAGGCTACACACGTCTGGTATTTCCGTGTTGGAGTGTGACCTGATTTGTGTCATGTGCAGGTGCTATAGATTGTGTACAAACCAATAGTGTGTCGGAATGGTATGTGTTTATACTTCTCATCCAACCACAATCCGAGTCACTCTATCTGGATGGTGCTATTTATCTGGATAGTTTTTTTTTTTTTTTTTTAACAATGACAAGCTAGAATGAAAACAAGCCGAACTGAAACATGAGATATGACACTATTTTTAAATTGTAAGGAGTAGAAAGTAAAGATAATTGCGGTAAAATGTAAAGAGTAGAAGTTAAAATTCTGCTGTAAAATAATTAGGCTACTCCAATAAAGTATAGTTACCCATAATTTCTACTTAAGTAAGGTTACAAAGTATTTGTACTTTGTTACTTGACACCTCTGGTAAAATATAAGGCTACAGTCAGGAGATGATTAGCTTAGCTTAGCTTAGCTCAGCGTAGCATAATAAAAGCAGGGGGAAATTGGTAGCCAGGCTCTGTCTAAAGGTAAATAAATCTGCCTACTAGTAGCTCGGAAGTTCACTAATTAACATGTTGTGTCTGGTTTGTTTAATCTGTGTAGTAAAAGACTTGTAAATGACAAGTTGCAGTTTTACAGGGCGTTGTGTAGGCATATTTCTTGACCTGGAGCAGGGAGGTTGAATTTTATAAATTCTGGTCTGAGCCAGGCTAGCTGTGTCCCATTGCTGTCAGTCTTTATGCTGAGCTAAGATAACCGTGTACTGGCAACATCATTTTTATTGTACGGTTATGAGAGTAGTTTTCATCTCCTCATCAACTTTGGGCAAAAAGCAAAGAAATGTATCTGTTAGTCAACTAATTGTCAAAGAAATCTTGAGCACAGCAACGCTAGCTCCTCAGCTAGCAATCTTAGCTCACCATCAATCGTGGTTGAATAGCTAGACCTCCATGGAAGACAGTGGGAGCAAATCTTTATTCCAGCCAAAAGGATTGCATGACTTTTAAAAGTCACATCTATTGAAGTAGGCTGTGCAATGTTAAGTAACCCTTCCAGTTTTATGTAAATCAGATTTTTAAATTAGCTCCCACAATGAGCTCCTGTCTTACTGGAGGACGGTCCATGACCTGCTTTACATACAATCCACAATGCAATGCAAGGAGCTTCGGAAATACATAATGTGTGTATTGTTTCCTGGAACATACTGTGTTTTGATCTCATTAAAATGTGATTTTCAGTAATGGGTGCCGCATCTAGTGTATAATCAGCTGAGTACACCATGAGTCAAGATATTGCATAAGCACTATATTTCATGAGACCTTTAGTGTTACCTCATACTTGTGTGTGTGTGTGTTTACAGAAGGAGCGCATGAGGAATGCAGCTGTGAGTCAGCACAGAGGAACACCAATGAACGTTAGTATCTGGCCATGGTCGGATTATAAGGTGATGTTTGAAAGAAAGAGTCAACTGTTCAGTATGTTCTGGTAAATTCCTAATGGGTAACTCAAGTCAGTTGGCCTGCTGGCTCCTGTTACGTGGCTTTGTTCTCCTGTTACGACAGTAGCTGTGTTGATTTGTGCAATTTGACCCTTTGTGCTTTTTATTAATTGTAAACAGGTGAGAAATAACAGCTTTTATACAAAGAGAGCCAGATAACATCTCCCACAAGCAGTCGGAGGGCCTTTATTATGTATAGATAAACTCAAAATAATTCATTAAAAAGCAGAAAACTTGTAAGAGCAGCAGTGGTGGTCATCAACTGGGGAGGATAAAATCCACTTCTGTTATTACTGAGTGGTTGAAACAGAGCGTTACACAAAAAAGCTGACGTCAGCTTTCCTGCATAACTATTTCATAACTGTTAAGCACAAAGGACTGTTAGATCTCTCCAATTGGGAATTATGTCATTATATCATATTTGCCCAGTTGCTTCAAACCAGTTATTTTGACAAAAGAATCCCAACTCAAGGTTATCATACTAGCTTTTTCCCCGAGCTTTCATCCATAATACATGGTCTTTGCATCAGTTATGGCAGTTACTATGAAGGTGGATCTGTTATTTATATTTTACTTTAATTGTGAATAAACTAATGAATTAGGGCTCTTTCTTTTCTAATTTACATACATAACAACATGTTCATTTTTCTTCTTATGATTGACTTAATCCTTAAAAACCAGTGCAGTATACTCCCACACATATTTATTGTGATATAAAGGGCCTATTGAGACATCATGGGCTTTGTCATTAAAATCTATTAACAAGCTTTTTATATATATATATATATATATATATATATATATATATATATATATATATATATATATATATATATATATTATTTGATGTTGATACTGTTTGGTTGAATTGGGATGAATGAATGAACAAAAGAACAGTGATAAATAAAAGCAGTAGTCTGTATCATCTGGTACTTCAATTTCAGTTTGAACCCTATTAGCCTTTGTCTTTCAATGGTGTTATCATGGCACATGTAAAAGCAGAGTGTTGTGATATCACATTGCATACATACAGGACAAATGAAAAGAGTCCTTTGAGGCTGTTCTAACCACTGGTTAGGGCTGGTGGAGCAACATCAAGCACAAACACAGAGAGCTTACCATCAACTTACTGCCCTGAACACGACAAAATAGTGTTATGTCAGCGTGCCGTGCAGAGAACTAGCATTAAATTAGGAAGCAGAGAGGTACAAAGAGGTGTGGAGGGAGGTGAAAATGAGGAGGGGGCTCTGAGATTCAGGCTGTACCTGAGGCATGGAGGGCTACATCATTATTCAGAGCAGCACTTTGATGTTGTGGCTGGGTGGATCTCACAGAGCAGGCGAGTTCTAATTAAAACAGCAACAATGCAGCCCGAGTTGCCCTGAAGAAATAGGGACTTTGAAGAGTCACTGAATGCCCCATTTAAAGCCGTCTGCCCATAGATAACAGCCGATATTACATCGACGGACTCTGAGGCCTCTGCCGCAAAATGTGTATTTTTTCCACTACATTTCATAAAGCATGCCTTTCAGTGTGTGTGTGCGATGAGTTCTCGGTGTCCTACTTTCTGGGGTTTTTTGGTGGCGTTGTGGGCCTGACAGTAGTGAAAGATTGAGATGAGCTGCTGGTACTCAGAGGGCAGACGAAGACAGGAAAGCCTGGGGGATCTTGGTATGACAGGTAGACAGAGGGGAGACAGAACTTCATTATAACTGCTGCAGAGAGGAGCTTTGAATATCGAATTAGTGTCCCCAATCAACACAAGAAAAATGTTTACGCTTTCATATTTTTATTCTGATACATTTAAAAAAAAAAGAAGAAGAAATTCAGATACAACTATCACGCCGATAGGGCTGTTCCCTGACATGTATAACGTAGATTTTTCCCCTTGTCCGCCAAGCATGTTTATGTCTCTCCTCATATCTACTGAGGCATATTGCTCTGAAAGGCCCAAGTGGGCTGTAGAGAGAGAGCTGAGTGTTCAAAGAGACTGTCTGCATAGAGAGAAGGGTCTAATTTTAACTTGGAGACAGAGGGGCTCAAGAAACAGCTCTCCGCCTGACTACAGCTCAATTATTCATCAACACAAGAAGTCTCTCAACTAAAAAGCCTGACACGTTCTTCTCCCATGCTGTTTCATTCACACACAAAACCAGCCACCCACGCACGCACGCACACACATGCACGCACACACACACACACACACACACACACACACACACAC
>NC_045749.1:17968564-17971457 GCF_008692095.1 Etheostoma spectabile | reverse complement strand
CACACACACACACACACACACACACACACACACACACATACACAAACATACAAAGATACCAAAGCTACCCACTCTACCCTTGTCTTGAACCACACAGTGCCCTCCAGAAATGCACGCAGGCTTTGGTGAAGATGACTCAAAAGCACACACGAGGTGTATGCTTTGCAGGGGAATTTTACAAAAGCATGCTTTCAAAACGCAAAGGCAGTGGCTCTGAAAAGTGAACTTTATTTTGAAAATCCTATTAAAATAATATGAGGCTGTCATATTTATTTTATTTGCAGGACAATAAATATTTGAACCAATTTGACTTCCCAACTGTTTTAGTTTGTTTTAGTAAGCATCAACTGCAGCCTCATATGTTTATGTCAACATCATTTTTTTTATCAAATCAGGTTATCCTGTTTTTGTGGCTCTCATTTAGGTTATTTAGTTAAAACAATGTCAGGTAGTGGCTGTAACATTAAAAGTATGTAAATCATCTGGCATAATGTCTCCTAGACTCTCCTAATTAATTTTTTTGCTGAAAACCGATTCATCATTTAATGTCATAAGGATAGGAAACCAAACTCAGCGTTAAGGGCTTGTTTTTGGCATGAATGCTTTGCCCGATGACTCATTTTCTGTTGTGGCAAGCGTCATCTCTGACAGATGACCTGTCATGCGACGCCAAACTAACACCACCATAGCTGGTTATGTAATCGGAGAAAATTACAGAATGAAGCACAGTTTGTTTGATTTCTGATCCCACAGTTTTCCTTAGTATAAAATATTGGACTGCTATAAATTTCTTTTGCTGGTGGAGGATACAGCTAAGCCCTGTGTGACTGGGTCTCTGACCGAGTGGGAAGTTAGTTGTTGACCTTCACACAAACAGTCAGCGCGAGCAACAGCTCCGACTGATGTGCAGAACCTGTTGAATGTTTGTAATAACTTTATGGCTTTGGAAGTTGCTGGCTGGCTTGCAACCTCAGGCAATCTGGGAGGGGATTTGTGCCTGCTGTGATAATGACACCATTTTAAGACCCATCCAGACAAGCTGACAAATGCTGAGGCGTGTTTTCATGTTGACTAGCGACTGTGAGGCAAACACAGATAAACACATGGATTGCTCTCTCTCTCCCTCTGTCTCTGATGGACAGTGACAGTATGATGATGTGTGTAAATGTATGTTTCTTTTGAAGAGCTAATATAAAATCCACTGAGAACTATCTCCCTCAATATGCCAGACACATCTTATTTGTTTTCAGCAACAGACAACAAATCCAAGTGTGGCTGCATAAATCTGCGGGATCAATAGAGAAAATACAATAACGCATCCTTAGTATTATTGCTCTGCAGTAAGTACTTCCCTGAACATTTTTCATTATGAAAACTGAGATTTATCATCGATTTGCCTGCCACAGCATATAATGCTGCTGAACTTTGCGTTGGGTTTGCGTTAACGTGGACAGCACGGCTGGATTTATTAAGGACTATCTGTGACAGGCAGCAGGTGCTGTGAATCATGTAGAGAGGGAGATAGGGCTAGCTAAAGACATTCAGGTGTGGTGCTGTTTGTAGATAAGGCTGTAGAGGCTAACTGTAACTTCTGACATGAAAAAGGAGCTGTGATTGCTGTAGCGCTGAAACATTGGCCGCTGAGATGGAGGTGACTTCTAAAACATTTCTTCTCCGGATATATGTCAGCTTTAGACTTTTGCTAAAGCCCCCTACCTCAAACAGTAATTGTCCAATCATAGCTTAGCAACTTGTCTCAGCAGGTCTGTCAAGCTTCGGATTTCCCCAGATGTTGAAGCGGTGTGCATGGTGCTGTTAAAAGTGATACACTCTTTTCTTTAAGTTAAAAGGCTGTTGCCTTTGCGAAACTAAACGCAGAAATGCAAAAAAACTGATTTCACAATGTGTCCACCTGCTCTGCCACAGGCTCATTGTTAGCATATCCACCTACTACCAACAGTAGTAACCCAGCGATACTTCGAGGGTCAGTGACAGCATCATTAATTATTAGCTGGTGAGGATGCTAACTTTTAGCCTGGATGCATGTAGCTTTAGCCTCAGTCATTTAGCACAATGTCATGTACGAAGCCATCAAGGGTACATTTAAGACCAGTTTTACAAGATTTATAAGAACATTTTAAATGAATGAGCTGTAAGCGTTAGAGCCAGGGACACAATTTTGTTACTCAAGGAGCTCATATTAGCTTAATCAGCTGGCCAGCTACATCTGATTGAATCTGCTAGTAACAGTTGTCATTTTAGCGGCAACACAAAGCCTGTGCTGGATAGAAACAAGAAGCCTCCTTTTGTCCACCTCTGTCTCACACTGATTGTTTGAAAAAAGATATTGTTGTGTGTTGTGTATCTGCCACTGTTGTCATTGTAAACGGCATTTGTTCAGTGTGCAAACAGAATGCTTGACATGGCAACAGTAACTAAGGGCGACAGGGCTTGGCGAAACGTCAATTGGTACGTTTCCACCATCACGGAGGTGGGGGTCATGGATAACGTCCCTTCTTATCATGTCACTCGAAGATGGTGTGTGTGAAAAGTGTTTTTTTCCAAAGTGGAACAGATAGACTGCAGGACATCGTGACAGGGATGGACTACAGGACACTCAAGCGTTTCCTGGCAGCATGGAAACAACAGGGCACCCCCGCTCTTCTCAGCTCTGAGCCGCTGTCTGGTGGGCTGCATAAACATGTGTCACAGCATGGAGGACTCTGCCAACACCCTTCAGCAACCACAGCCGCCTCCACCTAAAATATCAGCTCTCATGCTGATGACATGATTCATCCTTGCAGTTATTAGTGTTTTCGCACGTCGTAAAAATTGCTTTGATCCAGAGTTTTATTCATGCACAAGTTTTTTTCCTGTGTTGAATCTTATGTTA
>NC_045749.1:17950121-17968554 GCF_008692095.1 Etheostoma spectabile | reverse complement strand
AAAAAAAAAAAAAAAGGCTCTCTGAGCAAGGCATTATCCCTTTAGAAGCTGAACACAGTGCCAGGCAAACTAAGTATTCAGGCTGCAGGCAATGAGGGCAAGAAACTTCTTTTTTGCTTAGTAAAATAAGCAAACCCAAAAGACACAGCATTAATTATTCACCCTCCCTGCACCAGTCTGACATTTGGATTATGACTGGAGGTGGTTACAGGGTATCAGTAAGGTTGCAGCGTAGGCATGACAGAGGTTCAAACTCTAATATGTTTGTTGCCAAAAAATATGGGCCTCTGATGTGAAAGCCACCTGTAGGGCATCTGAATGAATGGCGATAATTCATCAGGAGAGAATGCAGCTTATTTTATGAGCCACTACCCTGAAAGGAAAGACAAGGAAATTACTAGTCTCATTATATTGTGAATGACATGGTCATTTTGTTTTTCCCACTTAAAAAATAGGCAGTGCAGGATTTATTATTGGGTAAAATTCGAAATTGTTTGCGATATTCGTCTACTTGTGTACCTAACAGAAAACTGCAGAGAGATACGTAGATACTATCCTGATACATGAAAGAAGGGTGTTGGCCTCTCTGGTTTACAGTAATTACAGGTGAACAGGTTTGTCAGTGTCTGACAAAATACTGTCTCTCTGCCAAAACAAGCAGCCTTGTACTCCGGAGGGCTGGGCTTGGAAATCTACCAGTGACTGAGCACTCTTTGTGGAATTGTGCTAGCGGGGTGGATTTGGGCCAAACCAACACAGTCATCTTTGTTTTGTTGGTGCACAATATTAAAATGCCATTGTATGCTAGTCAAGTCGTTGCTGCGGTCTTTGCGTAACATCAGAATATGATCTGGTGCAACAGCTGTTCTGACACGGTTTGTGGAGGGTCGGAGAGTTGACTCACTGTGCAGCCAAGGTGGACTTGATTGAATTATAAAAGCCATTTACAGACCTCAGTGACAACAACAACCTCAGGCAACTAATGAGCTTGTCTACCATCCCACTGCTCACAGAACAGAAGCATATTTTTTCAAGACAAATCCACGTTCTGATGGTAAAATGTCGCAACTACACTTCCAGCGCCATCAGTGCAAGTCTCTTCTGTGGCGTGGAAGTTGAACTGAAGTGTCGGTAGTCTTGGCAGGCCTGCACAGAGAGGGCTGCACTGTGAAAACTGGCATGTTGACGCTTTCATGCCAATGTCACACTGTTCACAAGGTGCCCCGGAGGAGTGTCACAGCGCATTCCTCTCACCTAGTAGAGCATGTCCCTGTCACACTCCAGGTTGCCGTAGTCAGACGGCATTCCCCTCCTGCTATATGTGATGGTATTATAATTCGCACGCAAGAGTTATTAAAGTCACCTAGGTTCAATCTTTACTCAGTGGTAACTACACGCCTTACTGTGTTATGCTACTGTCACATAAACAACAACTATCTTTTTAATACTGAATGTGTATGACCAGATTAGTAGTTAAGGTTGTGTCCAAAATATCTTTGGTTTTAACCCAATCCACTGAACATCCTGAACATGCCACCTGGAAGTCATAAGAAGACACACAAACAAGCTCCAACACTTGATGGTCTCCAACCACCAACCTCATAACAATCTCCATGAAAACAGTCACATAAAGGTTAATATGTCTTGTTATTAACATTAAGCTAACAGTAACCCAGGCTACTTATCATAATTTCCACTTAGAGCACAAAGAGGAAGTCCTTATATAGTAGTTTATGTGTCAAACAACTACCCTCCACTAACTGAGTGTTCCCCGCCTGGCACTGGCTGGTGTGACAGTGTTATTAGTACAACATTTGTCATGTTGCGGTTTCCTATCCTCCCCCCATTTTCCGACAGTCTCAGAAGCAGTCGAAGGCACCACATGGTATGCTGCGCACAGCACATGGTTTCAGTTACAAACAGGCTGTAGCCTAGTTTTTGGTGAGGCAGTATATGCAGCTTCTTTAAGGCCATAAGCCTAAGCAGGGTGGACGGTATAAAAACCCTGCAGCTTATATACCAATCTTGCATGGATGGTGTTTCCATGTATTTGCAAATTCTCGGTTGTATTCAGTGATGTGACATGCTCATGTGACCACAGTTATGTGAGTCAGAGGAAGTGGGTAAAAGGTGAGATTTAGTGCAAAGAGCTTTAATTACCATTCTTCATTATTCTCTGAGTACAGTATGTCATGACGATTCCAGCTAACTGAAACTGAAACTAATCTAAATATGCACTCTTTATTCTACGCAACTTACCGGAAATCTACGTCATTACATTTCAAATATACAGAATAAATTAGTTTGCTTGAGACCAATTAAGGCTTCGTTTCCATTTTCAGAACGAGAACAAGGAGCCATTTCATTTATGTTGTGATCCTGTTGCTGCTGCAGCAGAGCATTGGTTAGCTATATACACAAGAGATGAAAGTGAAGCATATACAGAACCTGATTGCAATCAGGACTTAAAAGGCTGCAGCTCGGTGGTGATGGTGGAAAATATGATGTGATGAGCGCATAAATCAAAGATAGAGAAAACGCATTATGAACAGTTCCGATAAGATGGACATCATTTGTCTACTTCCATTTGGAGTCCAGGCACTTCTTCAAAGGGGATCCATTAGTTATAGGCACAATAGTTAGGGGCCAATAAAACACACTGCCTTCAACCTTTACAGACTATTTCCCTTCTTGTCCGAGTCTATTCTTGGTTCATGCTTTCCCATTACATTTCAGGAAACACAGCTTATTTCCGCATTCAGCACAAATACTTGGTGTGTGACTTCTGTGGAGTTTTTGGTAGTCTTTAAACAAACACATCTGGGGGACTATGGGTAAAGTGTTTATGAGTGGCTTTTGGATGGTAAAAAAACGTAATTTGATGTGTCACCTTGGAGATGGCAGTTGACAGCTGTTCCATGCACAAGCTGGGCTTAATTGGCGGGGAAATTAGCCTGACCTTGACTGCGGCGGCGCGGCCGACGAGCGCCGCTGCCTGCCACTTGAAATGACGTCGTTGTAATTTTCGACAGCAGCAAGCAAACACTCTGGGCATTAATTATATGGTGGAATGTGCCTTGGTGCAACAGACGCACGCAGTGAATACTTATGTAAGCTGTCGTCCCAGTCTCCATAGTAACCCGCAGCATTCTAACACATGCCTCCTCCGAACTGCCTCCCCTGAAGTGGGCTGTTTCCATGGAAACCAGGCAGCTGTCTTTGATGATGGCTCTCATGAAATGACACCCGCTGATAACCCCGGCTCCTCCGAGTCTCCGAGAGGAAGCGTGGATGGATGGATGGGCAGGTGGGTGGCGGTGGCGGTGGCAGGCTAGCAGATAGAAATTATGGAGAAAGAGAAAGCAACATTATTTCTCCCATAAACTGAGTCATGTAACCACAGCACAGCTTGCCTCTCTCTCCCAGCTGGAGTGGTTTGCCTGGCACCAAAGCAGGCAGCGCCGGGAACACCATGAACCAGATGAGGTGTAGCACAGACAGCTATCAGCCACATCAGGGCCGGCATGATTCACATGCCTCATGTTGATTCATGTGAAAAAAATGTAACTAAATTTCGGTGCCACACAGTGAGAGAAATGTTTCAAGAGAGGTTCCTGCACCACCGTATGTTGTGCTCTTTTATTTACTTCTTTGAACAGATACATAAGCGTCAAAGAATACTTTTCTTCTCTCCTTTGCGTTCATACCACTTGCTCTACGATCATTTGGCAGTGGCAATACAACCCATATTTTCCACTGCGACTCTGTCTGTCAGCTTTGTGACCTTCCTTTCACATCAGAGAATGTGTGGGAGATCCTGTTGCATCAGGACTAAACTGTTTGTGGTTAGAAGTGACTGTTATTCATCACCGTTGTGCAACATCCTCATTTAACCAGATACCGTTTTTGGCCATCCTAACTGAAATTGGCTCTGAATCGCCTCCGCCTCCTGTTAGCTGTGCAGGGTTTGTTTTAATGGGTGCAGTCTGGGTGTCAGTGGGCAAACAAAACTCTAACCTGAGTGCGTGTCTCTCCTGCCTGTGGGCTAAAGCAGCTTGCGAGCTGCTCGTTGGGTGGAGAAAATAGCTTTGGCACCGGCAAGCAGATCAAAGTGATCAGACAAGTAATCCCCATGAGTCAGAAGGGAACCAGCTGGGGGGAGGGGTCTTATTTCATTACTCTCCCTTCTTCACATAGACACATTAGATTCAAGTGTGCGCGTGTATTTTTGTTTATATGACTTGTCCTCCTCCAGTGTTTCAGTTTCATCTTCCTGAAAGGTAATTTTGAAGTTAAAGGGCATTTTCGCTTTGACTTGAAACAGAAAATCACTGTACTTTCCCTTCTTGAGGCGCGCCAGCTGTGTGACTACATGTCTCACTCTGAGCCAGGGCATATTAAGCAGCTGTGTTCTGGTTACAGACACAATTCTAACGGCCTGATAATCTTATGGTTCTGAAACCGAGAAAGCAGCACTCTCACAAGCCAAATGATCTATACCGCAGTGACAGAGACGCTACCAGTTTGTGGTAATGCGTCATGAAGGGGATCAAATGTACAGCCCCGAGAAAAGAACGAAAGGAAAAAAAGGAAAGAAAAAGCCTGTAGGAACAAGAGCATTAACACACAGAGACAAAGATGTGATTGACTTTAAAACTCACCTACATATCTTGACCATACACGCTGTGTTCAATCCAACTTTCATTAATGCTGCTCTCTCTTGACTGATATGTCACTGATATTTCTGATGTTTGGCTTCTCGGCGCTCTGAGATAATTGTAAACTTCTGCGGATGACTCACTTTCTAATAACTAGAATATGCATGTCCTGCAGAAAATGTGTGTGAATGCTAAAAAGCTAAATTGCTAAAACTAAACTGGATTGCTAGCTTAACTGCGTAAGAGGGTGATGAAGTATAAACCGTTGGAAAAGAGGGAACGGTTTGAATTAATATGAATTTTATTGAAAAGTTGAATAACACCACTCATGTAAAAAAGATGTGGAATAATTGAAGGTTTTTTGAAAGCTAACACTAAACTGAATTATTGGCTTTAAAAGTTTGATAATGCCTAAAGATGTAGAACACTGTAGGCCTCTGGTATGAATTTATTTTCTTGCTGAATTATGAGTATGTCTAAAAAAGTCATTCAATAGTATGTCTTAAAAAAGTCATAAAAAGTCATAGTATAGTGTGTAGTATGTCAAAAAAAGTGGTAAATAAATCATGGTACATTATGTCAAATAAGTCATAGTATAGTATATACCTTACTATGACATACATGACTACGACATAGTATGACATACTTTTTTCGTAGTATGTCGGGAAAAATCACGAAAAAGTCATAGTGTGGTATGTCAGAAAAAATGAGAAAAAAGTCATGGTATAGTGTGTCAAAAGCCGTAATAAAAAGTCATAGTATAGCACATTGAAAAGAGTCATAGTAAACTTTCTTTTCAACAAGAGTAAAAAAAATCATTAAAAGTCATAGTCAAAAAAGTCCTAAAAAAACCCATAACATTAATAATAAAGTTAATGAGGCTCGGGAAAGGGAAGTTTGGGGTCCCCTGCTGGAGCTGCTGCCCCCCGACCCGACCCCGGATAAGCGGACGAAGATGGATCATGAATATGAACACACACAACCTTCTGTTTTCCACTCTCCTATCACCCTGAGCTATCTGACCCTACACATACTGTATGACAGTAGTGTCTTTGCTATTTGACGTCTTCACTTAAGACTCACTGATGTGTAGTATAGTCATTCATAAAAAATGTCAGTAAAGGTCAAAGTACAGAATGTCAAAAAAGTCATTAAAAAGTCGTAGTACATTTTGTTGAATAAAGTCATAGCATGCAGAACATAGAATGTTGTAAAAAATTATTAAAAAGGACATGGTATAGTATGTCAAAAACGTCATAAAAAGGTCATAGTGTAGTATGAAAACAAAGTCATGGTATAAAGAAACAAATCATAGTATAGTATGTAGAAAAAGTCATGATGTAGTATGCAGAAAAGAGTGATAGTATAGAATATTAAAAAAAAAATCATAAAAAAGTCATGGTATAGTATGTCAAAAAAAAGTCATAATATAGTATGTCGAAAAAAGGGATACAAAAGTCATGGTGCAGTGTGTTAAAGATTAGTCATAGTAAAGTTTATCAAAACAAGTCATAGTATGGTAAGTCAAAAAAAAATCATAGTATAGTATGTTAAAAAAAATGATGAAAAAGTGATGGTATAGTGTGACAAAAGAATACTAAAAAGTCATAGTATAGTATGTCAAAAGATTATAAAAAAGTCAGTATAGTGTGTCGAAGAACATTATGATAGGTAATTTCTTAGTATGTCAAAAGAAGTCATGAAAAAATCATAGTATAGCATGTCAAAAGAGTAATAAGAACTCATGGTATAGTATGTTGAAAACAATAATTAAAAAGTCATAGTATAGTGTGATAAAAAACTCATGAAAAAGTCATATTATAGTACGTTGAAAAAAAGGGATTAAAAAGTCCTAGTACATTATGTGGAAAATGACATACTGTAGTATATTATGTTGAAAAATGTGATAAAAAGTCATTGTGTAGTATTTCAAAAAAGTAATGGTACATTATGTCAAAGAAATTATAAAAAAGTCATAGTACTTGTCAAAAATGCCAAAAAACATCGTAAAAAAGTCATAGTATAGTATATCAAAAAAAGTGATATTCACTGTACAGTATGTTGAAAAAGTCAGAACAGCATGTCGAAAAAGTCATAGTATTGTATGTTGAAAATTACGATAAGAAAGTAATAGTATAGCATGTCAAAAGAAGACATAGTGTAGTATGTAGAAAAAGTGAAAAAATCAGAATAGTATGTTGAAAGAAATTATAATATTACATAGCACAGTATGTCGAAATAATTCATAAAAAAGTCATAGTTGGAGCAGTGCTGACCCACAGTGATCCACAGTGCATGTCTGTTAAAAAGTACATCGAAAAAGTCATAAAAAGGCATACTACAGTATGATGGAAAAAGTCATAGTATATAACTTGTTGAAAAAAGAGATAAAAAGTCATGGTATGACAAAAATAGTACTGGCATAGTGTGTCAAAAAAAGTCATAAAAAAGTGATAGGAAGTATAATAAAGAAAGTCATGAAAAATTAATATTATAGTATATTGAAAAAGTCCTATTGTATGTTCAATAAAGGCATAAAAAAGCATAGTATAGTATGACAAAAAAGTCATATTATAGTGTCAAGTTAAAAGTCATAGTATAATATGTCGAAAATGTGTGTGTGTGTGTGTGTGTGTGTGTGTGTGTGACTTTAGGTCTCGACATTTTGAGGGAAGTGTTTTGATATTCGGTATGACTCACATTTCCCTCAATAAATCGCACTCAGTGGGTGTACTTGGCTTCCCTCAGCAGCAACTAGTCAGACAGTGCGAGCGGTTTAAAGCACAGGTGCAAGTGAAAGTATTATCCAGGCAAACGGCAGAGCCGGTCGGGATATAGGCTGATGTTCGTTTGGGGCTTTGTGCCAAAGAGGAAGTTATTCTGCTCCACAAGGCCTGGTTGTGAAAATACAGTACACTCGCACAGATGGCCGCAATGAGTCACGTCACGAGGCTTCCTCCTTTTCTGCTGGATAATCCTCATCAATTAGCTCTATTGTCAGCTGGCTTTTCACACTGGTGAAATTGATGCCTGAATGCTTGACGGCAGAGAATCTGGGCCCCTTTTTTCCTTTGAACGGTGACTCACCCGTCGGGAAAGAAAAATCTTTTATTGTTGGAGCTTTTCTCCTCAGCGAGTTTAGATGATTTATTTACGAAGCCGCAGGCATTTTGCAGCTAAACCCTCCCACCGTGTACTGTCATGAATAAAGACGCGGTTGCATCACAGTGGTTTTCATCAGTTTACATCAAAGGCACACCTAAAGGGCTTTAAAAACTGCACTTTTGGGAAAGATGGTGAGCAGGCTCTTACCTGTCCTTGTCCTGCTTTCAGCGTTTGAACAAGGTTTTTGTTATCTCTGCGATAGCTTTAATGGTTTCAGTGACGGGAAAACTGGATTCAACCACGAGGCAGATGTGCTACTGGACGCTTTATCCCTGCTTCCAACACATACAAACACACACACACACACACACACACACACACACAAAGAAAGAGAATGTAAGAGGTCGATGAAAAAAGACAAAATAGCAGGACAAGCGCATCACTTCCTGTGCTAAACTTGACCTTTGAACCGAATGTGTACTGATACACAGAACAAAGAGAACAGAACAAAGAAGCAATCAGTCACCACCTACTTTACGTTAAGCTACATATCTGTTTTTAAAGCTGCAATAATTCATGTTTTTCAAAAAACAACTAATCAAATGGCTGCGTGGTGCGAAAGGTGCTGCTTGAAGTGATGAACCCACAGACCATTCTTGTCTGACTCTGCAGTTTCCCTCAACTCTAAGAAGCATTTTAGATTCTTTCAGCTTAGAAAAAGCCACTTCCACTACCCAACCAGCACCATACGGCAGACAAGTAAAGTTGGTGGCTAGCTGCTAGACGTACTGGAGTGTTTAGCCGCAAAAAAAGACAGATATTTCATATAGGACACCAAAACCAAGCTAAAATAAAGATTGGACTTGGTTCACTGGATGTGTATGTGTGAATATGCAACACATTCACCCATACGCTTTGTGAGGTGATAATATGTCAATGTTATCAATTAAACGATTAATGCAGGAACTGCAAAAATTGTGCTGAATATGGAAAAAGAACAACAAAATTCTTAATAAAACAATTATTGAAAAACACAAAGGTAAGGGGTTAAAAAGGGAATATACACAGTCTGAAACTGTAGATTATAAAAAAGCAGGAATTTATCAAACTGACTGAAGCTATAAAAGGAAACTGGAAATTAGGATTGGGAGGCGGAGTCCAACATTTTAAAAAGAAAAGCAGCGTTTTCCTCTTTGTTCATAATCAGAGTACAGTATTAGTGAATCTTAATGCAAGAGGGGGTGTGTAATCCAGTGTGATTTATAGTCTGTCTCCATGAGGTGCTGTAATGGGATTTGTGAATGCTACAAATGCATGTGTTGTTGTGGTGTGAACAACACTTGCATCATGGTGTAGGTGTGTGACAGAGAAGCCATACAGGAAAAGAGGAGACTTTATCTGTTCACTGCTGAAAGTGGGACAGCTTCAATATCATTCCGTTTTTCACCTCTCAGACAGTACATGCATTTTGTTTTGAGCACAGACTTTATGGTTGTAACACTCCTTGCAGAAGCCTTTAAAATATCTTGCAGGGCAAGGACATTGTGTTACATTTCTGAGGGCTGTTTCTGTTGATTCAGTGGAAAATTCATTTTACAGCATGTGCAGCCAGCCAAGTGTCCAATTAGTGCTGAAAAAAATCATTCTCATCTAGGCAAAATTGGACTTAAATTCTGTGAATCCTGGTGCCGTCCTTGCCAAGGTCTGATACGAGGAATCAATGACTTCACTAAAATATCAAACTGTGTCATGAATTATAGTGTCTCATTTCCTAGAACCTTCATCCGCCCGAGTGAGGCAATTTTGCCGTCTTTGCTGTTGAAGATGAGTCGCGGCACTCCAGCTGCACTCCTGCGGATATTCAAATAATTGCCCTCCGCTCTGTGTGTGAGAGAGAGAATGAATTTGAATAATGTATTGCAATGGGAGTGAGGCCACAAGGCCATAAATTCTGCCGCTACATCAGCCCAGCCCACGGGAACGGGAGGCACACAGGGTTGTTTATAAAATGCCCTTGGAAAAATGAGTCTAATCCCCAGCCAAACCGTAAGCCATGGGGAGAGCATTAGATAACCCACAAGCTGCAGAGTAATGGGAGTAATGAGGGAGATGGAGAAGCAGAGCCAGGACACAGAGAATGCATCCATTTATTGGCTGTATGCTCTGATTGCCCAGACCATTTGAGACAAACTGGAGCCTGACACAGTGCTGGAGTCCATTTCGTCTGATCAGCAGCAATAAGCGCTTTCCACAGCCAGTGAGTGCTCAAGGCACCCACATCCATACATCATGAAGATTGTATAACCACTTATAGGATGTCTGTTTATCTAGTATCAGTGATTCATTGTGACTGCAGGCATGCACACGTAGACTTCCAAACGTGACAATCTCAAACGACAAATATCAAATTCCAAAAGAAAAAGCAACAGTAAAGATACAAAAGTTTGTTTCATCAACAGCATTGATGGAAATCATGCTTTCCCCTTATCTATTGAAAGATATTTAATCAAGGGGTGGGGAAATAAGTGTTGCCTGATTCCGAAAATGGGTTTTGTGTCACCATCCCACCTCTTCACACAGCCAACAACTCTACCACCTTGCTATGTGTGCGCTAGCTGACATGCAAATGATGTTGGCGTGATAGCTTACACATCTAAGTGTAAGAACGTGATCGGATGCTGGGGGCAATGACGCACACAAGTTTGACTACAGACAACTTCTTTACTTAACCTTTTTCTAAATGTAAACGCCCTTCCAGCATGTTATTTGTCACGTTGCATGTGGTGTAAACCACAGTACTACTATATCACAAGGAAGTACAGAAAAAGCACACAAAGGCTTTTTACTCACACACACACACGCACACACACACACACACACAGCATGACAGACCAGCCTACCAGACCAGCCTGTACAAAGCAAGCCCAGATTCCCCCGCTCCCCTTGATGTCTCATTAGCAGCAAAAGCAGGCTTCCTTCTGTGAGAGAGAGGTGGGGGGATGTGGATGTGTGTGTGTTTGGGGGCTGTTGTCCTAAAGAATACTTTTGCAGAGTGCAGGTGAGCCATGGGGCTGGCTGACTGACTGCAGTGTTATTGCTTCCAAAAGGGTTCCTGTAAATGAGGGCTGCCTGCCTGCCTCTGCATCCCCCCAGCCTTCTTCTGGCAGCCTACCCCATAAAAAGCCTGGGTGACGGAGCAGGTAATAAAGTGTCTACACGCAATGAGTCAGCACTTTAGCCTCCATTTAATTTCATATGAATGCAGCGCTGACCCTCCCCCCCCCACACACACACACACACACTCACACTCTTTCCCCACCCCCACTCCTACCCCTTCTGTCTCCCCATACCGCTTCACTCTCTCTGCAGTAGACTTAACCCATTCCTGCCTCCTGTGTCAGACTTAAATGACTGCATAGCAGTGCTCTCAAACCTGCAGAGCAAACAGTGTCACATGTCCGGATGCCCCCCCCCCCAGAACTTGCCATTAAATCAGGACCATGTGCTTCAAATGTTTCTGTCCTTTGTTGTTTTTGGTTTGCCGCCTCTTAATAAACGTTGCCGTGCTGACACTGAGGGTTGGTGTTTGAAAAAGCGGAGGCGGGGGCTCGAGAGGGAATGTAGGCCACACATTCCTTCCCTAGGAGCAGTCTGAACACAAGCGAATGCTGCCGTGCAATCAGACCAGGATTTCCGCCATTCCACAGCGTGGGCCAGGCTCTTTGAGTTTTCCTCTCACTTTGCACGAACCCGAAGCTCAGATCCCCACCGTTGCGCTCAGCTCCCAGTCTTCCATGACGTACAACCTTCCATCCGTAAACAAATCCATCTCCTTCCATTAAAATGATTGCTGAGCTTTTGCTCTTTGTTCTATTGCTGAATCTTTCCAAACCGGATTCAAAATGTGTGTCGTACTTAGTCAACCCTGCGCTGTTTGTTTTATCATGGAAAATACTGTACTTAAACCCACAGTTCATAGATACATTTTTTGTTTTTTGTTCCAATTATAACCCCACACAACATGAGATCTTTTGTCACCCAATGCCTAATTATGGCTTTTCCCTGTGCTGTCCCCTCTTCTGCTCCACTGGGCTCTCTCATCTTTACTTATTGTTTGTGCCATTTCCTGGGAAGGAGGGACGACATTGTCCAGATCTCTCTCCCTTCTCTCGTTCTGCTTCTCCCTCCCACGACTCTCTCTTTCCTTTTCGGACTCCCTCTCTTTTTCCTTCTCCCTATTTCCATCTCTCTGCCTTCATGTCTCATGCAGCTGCAGCACAATAACAGTGTTTGAGAGCAATAGTCCAGACAGGACTTTGGTTTAAATAAGCACCCCCGGGGCCACGTAATAACCCAGCAACCCCTGTTCCCAGTCTTCCAGTCAGTCCCTAAGCGCTGGGGCCCGCTCCACAACACATTCCTCCTCACGCACCCTGCCAGCCGCTCGGCCAGCCAGCCGGGCAGCCAAACCACCATAGGAAAAATACAGAGCATGGAACTGTGAATCACAGCCCTGATATAGAATATCACCTCCTCCCTTCTCCCCAGTCCAACAGCTGGTTTCCTGGAAGAAGACGTGCGGCGGGAGTTTGGGCCGGGAAGGGAAGGCAGTAGACTCCAGCAGGACCAACTCTGCTCCTTCAAAGGCCTCTCTGTTCACATCTGCAGCTCCCAGCCACAATGTTGCAACATTTTCACGAGCACCCTGTGTTTATATAAGGGGGAAAACATGCTTGGAACAAAAAACGTAACGCGCGTTATCTCATAATGACATCAGTTCAGGTCTTGCTTTTCACAAGCTGAAGGTTGCTGCGTGTTTGGAGGTGAAAAGGTGAAGTGGAGATGGGTGGATTTATTTCTCCAGCTGTCAGAGATAGATATCTTGTGCCTCAGAGACTCTGTTTACACATGGTTTTAAAATGTGGTTTGGTGAACCGAACACAGCCGACCCACATTGCATTGTTGGGGATCTGGGCATTATTAGCTTATCAATAAATAAATGTCTAAACTGTCAAGCGCAATTGTTAGAATCTGACTGTAACAATATATCCCTCTGTAACAATTAAGCCCAATATATCCAAACCCCTCAGGGATCGATGTCCTCCATGATAATAAAGGAATCATTTAGGTTGAATATGCCACAGAGTTTAAATAGAGTTCCTCTGCATTTTTAAATATTGCAAGTAGAGCGCCCTTAACCTACTTTAGAGAGCATGTAAACTAAGTCATATGTCTGTGTAGCCTTTCCTGTCTACACAATGACCTCCGAGTAGAGGAGAAGAATAGAAGCAGGGCTCACTTCCCTCCAGTGCATGAACAGCCTAATTTAGAAAAGCGTGTCAGTGTGAACCTTTGTCACATTGCCGGGCTTAGAATACCCATTGTTCCCTTGATAGAGTCATTCCACTTAGAAAAGGCTTTTAAGAGAGCAGAGAATATCCTGCATGCTACGCCTGCACACATCTGCATTTATATGCATGCAGCTGGAGAATTAGTGCACAGATACTGGCGAGACCACTTGCTTACACCTGCAAATGATGTAGATTAAGAATGGAAGTAGGCTAGCATGAGATCATGCGTTCTCTGACTCATTAAGTACATTTAATATATAGTGTGCCTGGTAAGCCATCTGTTCCAGGCGGATGGTGCCAGATATGATGTGATGCTGGCAGCCATAGTTTACCCTTTCAAAAGATGATTGTCATGGTAAGGCTAGACTATACCTCTGATAATAACATCCCTCAAAACAAGGCACTTTATGGCAAAAACAGTTTAACATGATATGATAATATGAACAATATGATATGTACAGAAACATAACCATTCAAAATTAGAACAAAAGCTTGATACCACTCTCATGTCTATATGGTAGCTGTTCTATTCTGTGCCCGATGGAAGTAGCTAGCGCTAGCTCCAAAAGTCGCTAAAACGTCATGTGTCAAACACTCATTTGTTTATTAGTAACGTACATTGCATACAGTGTTGGGGGTACTGTAATCCGATTACATTTGTATGTAACACAGTAATGTAACACATTACTGTTGATAACTTAATCATGTTACAGTTACTAATCAAAGAGTATCATTGCGTTACTTGCATCACTGGTTCGTCAATCATCTGCAAAAAACGAATCAAACGTCCCTCTAAGGGCATATTTGGGTAACACAAACCAAAAATAGCAGAGCCACCGCTTAAGACGTTGTTTGAAGGGTGAAGGTATGCCCGTTACTTCAAATTTGTAACCACAAACACCTCTCCACCGCCACAAACATAACTTCCTATGCTAAGTTGAGCGAGCTAGCTGCTAGCTCCAGCTTGGCTTACTCCAAAAATATGAAACTGTTGTAGTTATGGACTATAAATGTTGCATACACAAAGCCCTGTGCATGCTACATTAGCTTTTAAGGGCATTCTCTATGTGTGGCTTGAAATAGTATTAAAATAGTATTTTCACAAAAATGCTAAATGAGATTTAAATGTTAAATTGAGTTTGGTTGCTGGATGAGGGGGGGTTTCATAAGTCTGTGTGTCATCTGTGTGACTGTCTTTTGGTGGCTGTGTGTGCGCATGTATGTGTCACTGCAGCAGGATGTGTGTGTGTGTTTGTGTATGTGTGTGTGTGTGTGTGTGTGTGTGTGTGTGTGTGTGTGTGTACGTGCGTGCGAATCCGCAGAGACGCACAGCCCCCATGCCGCTTTGCAGTTGCCAGCAGCCCCCCCTCTTCTCGTCTCTGGCTGGGAAGGTCTTGGGGATTAACTTTCCACTTCTCTGATCCACTTTTCCACAGAGCCAATAGCTATGCAGGTCTGAAAATGTGTTATTTGGTTGGTGAGACAAAAATCAAGGCCAATTCCAAAATAATGCATGACCCTCGTCTCAAGGTTATTTTTGTTCTTCACATTTGCTGCCATTCATTTCAATGACCTCATCTCCATTATGAACCTCGTCGTAAACAAGGACATCATTTACATTCAGATGACATTTGTTATTGTACAGAAAACGTGACTATGCCTCACAAATACTGTTGTCTAATACGTCTCTACGTTTCACACTGTTGCTAGCATTAAAATTCATCCCCTACTTATTACGTAAGCCTGTTTTGCATATTTCCATTAGGTCTTTGTATTCACACTCCATTCCAAATCACAGTAATTGCTTCCTGCTCTTGCCTCTTTGAGTCTCTTTGACTCCGAAGAGATTACGTTCTGCAGCTGCAAATGATTGTTTTACAATCCAAAATTAGGATGTGTGAATACATTGTACAAGTTCCATACTATAATTTCACCTTCAGTTCCCACAGCTTTTAATGCACTGCGGTTTATTAGCACAGTATATCTCTGATTTCAGGAAGCACTGTAAGATTTCACAGAGCGTCATTCAAACCGCAAGGGGAAAGATATAAAATGGGTGAGTCCTTCAGGAGACGGGAATGAAAGCCTCCATCAAGGCAGCCAGGGAGGAGGGTGCTGAGGTATTCCTTTGAAGTGGGTGGCTCAGATATTAAATAATTGAGTTGCAGGAGATTAAAGTTTCAGAAGCTAATTTGGCCCCCCTCTACGGCCTGTCACTCTGGGGCTCGAAGAGTCTGCAGCCTACAGACTACGACTGGTGAATAAGTGTGACTCACTTCCTGTGTGTGGCCTGGCTGGAGAAACCCTATATCTGAGGCAGACTGAAACCGGAAGTTCATCCAGGGCACACGGTCTCTAATTCAGAGCGAGGGTGACGGCATTTTTGCTGTCCGAGTTTTCAGGAATCCAATCCTCCATGTGCTCGAAAAACAAAGAGACGCAGAAGGTTTCACTTCCCTTCTCTTTTTTTTCCTCATAAACACTCACCATAGTTGCTGACAGCTGAACTGTTATGTGGAAAGAAGTTCATTTGCTGATGCAAAAGCAATACGCTTGTGTGCGCCCGGATTTTAGTGTTATTTAGATGGGAGGGTTTTGGTTTCAGTCACTGCGTGCTGACGGGGAAGCTGAACAGCCTGGAGGCGAAAACGCCGTTATTTTTTGTCTGGAATGTGCCTCTCAACTGACATTGAAACCTAATTTTCAAGCACCTTGAAGATGACACTGCCCAAGTCATAAAGTAATTGATATGTATGAGGGCATATAAACACAAGCACATTGTCTTTGAGGACAAACAACAGACTTTGTTGGGAGAGGTGTAAGGACATAGTGGTGACTTATCAATTCTCACCAGTCTTTGTGTTTGACTTATGCTGGTGCAGTGGCTCCACAGTGGGCCAGAAGTCTTCTACAATGACTCAAACCCCTGTGGCGATGATGAAAAAGTCCATCTTCCCCGCGGTTATAGATTGGCTGGATAACGCCTGGTGTATAAGGGGCTGTAGATTTGTTTTCCCAAGACTTTAACCTTGCAGAGATGTCAAGATGAATCAGTATATGTGGCCCAGCTGAGGCCTGAATTGTATCGGGCTTTGAAATATGAGACTCAAACGTTCTGCTTTTGCTGCTCTCCCCATGGCCCTGAGCTCACAGCTCTGAGTTCATTTGTTTACAATTCCTCTTTGGAAAATTGCTATTTAACAAAGCAAATAAGTGGTGTCTACTCGACCTGTATATTCAAATCTGCACAAATGACATCGCGTTAGTTCATCAGCTGGTGTGAACACTTACAGCATCCCACCCCTGGAGTATTTATGATGCTTAGTGTACAGATCCTGTCACCTGGGCCAGTAATATGTTTTGACTGTCAAGGGTCAGAATTAGCTCAGGGCGGTGTTGCTATGTTGGGGGGGGGAAACCGGCCTCCTGTTGGCATGTGGGCCAGAGGGCTGCTGGGATGGAAAGCCAAAGCCCTGCGGTGAGATCAGTACATGGAGGAGGACTATGTTTAAGAATGAGCCCCTGTGGGCTGTTTACGCTGTGCCGAACCAGCATTACTCTCATCTCGCCGGAGGAAAAACAAATACAGCTTTAAAACTGAAACTAAAAACGCATCATGACCGCAGACTGCTGTAAAAACTAGTTGCTGTCAGTTGCATCATATACAAACTACATGCCATTTTGTATTAAGTGTGTTTGCAGTCTGACAGAACAAAATATGCTGCAAAATGGAGGCTTTTTAATGAATGTGCACATTTATTGGAGTTTTCTTAGTGTTTAAGCCTTTATTGAAAACATAGGAGATGTTTTGGCATGTGTGTAAATAGCTGTTCATATTTGAGTTTGTTGTTTTTGTGTTTAGCCCAACATTCTGTCACAATTTCATCACAAACCTTTGAAAAAACAACTCTTTTTTTTAATCTTGTATTCACTTTTGAAAACATGTTTTTCTGGGTAGATAATTTAGTGTTTGCCGTTCACTGTGCTTCGGTAATTTTATAGAAATGAGTTACTCCATTGGCACTTAGATATTTTCTGAAATAAGTAAATTTGGAATAAGTAACTGTTTAAATACTCTTTTGCAGTAATGCTTTACAATCGGTTTTTAATTACTAGGTCCTACAAATATTTAAGGCTAAAGGCCCAATATCAGTGCCATGAGAAATATGCATGTACAAGAGTAAAGATGGTTTTGCTTTTAAATGTTTTTATGAAATAAATTCAGGATGAAAAAATACACAAAGAGAAGGCATTGTCACAAACATTTATTATTTTTCCCGCCCAAAACATTAACACAACCACTGACGAAACAGCAGAGCTGTCTAATATAAGTCACCAGGGCAACATCAGCATCATCTCCAGATAAACACACAGCATTATGACTATAACAACAACCCCAACAACAAACACCGGACTAGCCTTCAGCCAGGAGCCACGGCCCCTCACCTGCGTCCCCCTTCTGTTCATTTTAGCCCACCTGAAAACTTTAATGTGCCTCACTTGAACACAGCCAAAGGGCTTTGGAGATGTTTTCAGCTAGGTACCCACAACTACCTCTGTCACTTTACCTCTCGCTTTTACTCCACTGAGATAATGTCTTCACTGCCTCAGGGGATGATCTCTAGGATGAACCCTACAGATGAAAGAGAGCAGTGTGATGACAGGTGGAAAAAAAGAAGAGCAAACAAGACTTGGCAGGGAGATTTTAGGGGTAGCAGCTAAACAAAAGGCCCACAGCAACGTCGATCCCTCCCTCCGCTGGTGTGGAGGAGCTCTGTCTGCGTCTGCTGCTCCTGTGCAGACTAGCTCCACTTTAGCTTCACTGGGCAGGGTGTGTCGGCGTACCATGGGAGCAGGTGAGCAGACTGTCCTCAGGGGTGGGGGGGGGGGGGGGGGGGGGGGGGGAGTTAGAGCAGGTGGTGTGGTGTCGCTGGCTCGGCCCTGGCAGCCACGGAGCGCCAGGTTGACATGACAACGCCACTGACAAAATCACACAGCCCCGTAGTGTAGCCAGTCACCTTTTCAACAAGAAAGACAAAGGCCTGCCACGTGAATGTAGAGGGCTGACATTGTCCAAATACGTCCTTTTAAATCTCCTCTGAATATAACCATCTGCCCTTCTGTGTTACAGGCGAGGGCCTTTTTCTTGTGGGTCTTTCTCAGAAACACATGAAATATTTGTGTAGCCATGGTTTCCCTTCGCTTTAATATTTATTAGTGGTTGAAGGAGAATTCTTTACATAAGTACCAATACCACACTGTTAAAATACTCCACAAGTGAAAGTGTTCCCTAAGTAAAAGTACAGAAGGCTTATCAGC
>NC_045749.1:17948375-17950111 GCF_008692095.1 Etheostoma spectabile | reverse complement strand
AATGTACTTTCACGTACATATCGAAAGTGAAAGAACGTGAACCCTGTCATATATTATTATGTGTAACTTAATATTAAAATGCATTATTGCAAAAGGAGAATTTTACTGTTGTTTTTTTGTTTTACTTCATATACAGTTAAGTAGTTTAGTCTTGTGAGGCCCAACATGGGGGTCGATTAGATACATCTGAGAGGTTGGGACATGATTAATAACAATATAATAAACTTTATTTGTTTAGCACTTTTCATTACAAAGTAACAGTGTTCTGCTTCACATATTTTAATAAGTATATTTCCAATTGGGACTAAACTTTCACTTTTGGGGGAAAACATTGGATAATGATAGTGGGACTCCAACTATAATCTAAATTGTTTAGAGGAGAAATGTCTCTATGGGAGAACTACTAAAAACCTGAGGTAAATAAATGAATAAATTAAAAAAAGATAATACATTTCAAAGGAGCCCCAACTAGACACAAGGTAAAATGATTGGGAATCACTTGTTCATTCCTCAACAATGTGTTGTATTTCATAAACTTATCCAACGTTTTATTTATTTTCAATTGTTAAAACTCACCAAAGTACAGAGGAGTTAAAAGTAAAATGTTTCCCCTCCAACATTTTGACAGCTATGAGTACATATACTTTATTTTTCGAACCAATGCTTCCCTCTTGGTCACTTTACGAGAAATGTATTTTTTCCGAAGGTTGTCCCAGATATCTGGCAATGTTTGATCTAGGCCAGCTCCACAGCAGGATAGCCAAGGGGAAACCAAGGAGCCAAGTTAACTGGTTCATGTCACTCCTCAACTTATTTGAACAGATATAGGTTGCATTTACTTTACTCAATAAGTCAGCTACCTCCAGTTTTTAGTTAAAGAGGCTTTATGGCCTGTTTTTTTTAACACATTCTTGCATCCTGGAAGGATGTTTCTGGCACTAAGCAGCTCACTTGATATGATGTGTGTGTGTGTGTGTGTGTGTGTGTGTGTGTATATATATGTACATATACATATATATATTGACCTGGCAAATCACTTTTCCTTTGTCAAGTAAAGCAGAAGAGAGTGAAGTTCAGGCAAGGGCTAAACAAAGCAGCCCTGTCATAAACCATCAAGTTCTAATAAGGCATAACCTAGTGCTGGGTGGGCGAGGGAAGCCGCTGTTTTTCTGCTATTTCCATTTATAGACTGCACCAACGAGCCCCTTGGGAGATTGTACGCCATGACTCATGTCTCCAGTGCTTCTTGTCCAGACTGCACTCTCTCTCTCTCGTTCATCATCCCTAAGCCCCGCTGCCTTTTCCCCCCCTGTAACTTGCTTTGTGTTTATCTCAGCTTCCTTATTTTCGTCATTATTTGCTCTGCATTTCTCTGCCTGTCCTCGCATTCATGCAAGATAACGCCTTGTAAGCCTCGACAGAGCACGTGAAAAAAAAAAGAGAGAAAGAGGGAATCAATGAGAGGAGTGAAGCACGAGGGTCAGACCAGCCACCGCAGCAGATGATGAAAGCGATAAGCTGACTGAATCAGTCCCATGTAAACAGTAGCTACAGTACAAACGGCGGCCATTTCCCAGAACTGTTGTTGTGGTGAAACGGCAGCGTCAATATGGGGGGATGTCTCTGTCTGCCTTTCCCAGCACAGCAGCTTGAAGGCTTTTCAGTGTCACATGGTCTGCTTGTCCTCTCCAACCCCTTCCTCCCGCCTCTCTTTGGTTTTATTCCAGTCACGGCAC
>NC_045749.1:17945579-17948365 GCF_008692095.1 Etheostoma spectabile | reverse complement strand
TCTCTTCCTCCACCCTATACCCGCCCCGCCCCTCTGTGCTCTGTCAGGTCACCCGCCTTGTTTGTTCAGATGGAACAGAAGAGGAAATGAAAGCTCTGAGTCCACTGTTAACCCATTCCTGGGACTTTGCTCCACTATTGTGTGCATTGCCGCTGTTTTTTCACCTCGCTGTTTCCATGCTTTGAGGCTGATTTCGTATCTATATTAGGAGGCAAAAACCACGTTAGTTCTTTTCTAGTATGGTATGTGGAAAAAAATAACAGCACAGAGGAAAAGAGCTAAAAATACATGCAAATCTTAGCTGCTCCAAATATGATACGGTGACAAAGCTGCACCACAATGGAAGATAATAGCCGTGGTGTATTTAATGTGTAGCTTGGGATAATTATGTATGTATGACTTTACAGGGATATGTGCTTTGTCAGATGAATCTATAATTAAAATTCATCTCTCATTGTTTGTAAGGATTCACACTTTCTCAAATACAGATGACCTGCTATGTTTGTACACTGTTACAAAGTGTTTGTGTGAGAGTGGGTGTGTATTGAGCCTGTGCTCACGCTCAGGTTTATCCTCCAGTCTGCCACGTTCTTGCTTGGTTACTACGCAACCAGGTCAGAACAACATGGACACCACAGTAGCTGAATGGCCATTTTGGGTAAAAGCACTCTGCAATAATAAACAGCTTCTGGCACTGAGAAGTTGTTTTCCAGCAGCAGATCGGTGCCAAAATACAGAATTAACTGCAATACCATTTACTGCTGTGGAAAAACATCAGCCGTCCAAACCCACATACCTACTGAGGCTTTGAACAGCTTGTAATCCCTCAGCAGCTAGATGGCTCTCAGAAACACGCTAGCTCAGGCTGCTGCCAGAGAAATTACTGCGCAGTTATGGTGTTATGTTCGTAGAAACTAAAGTGTTCTCTCCTCACTCTGTCGGAGAGAGTCTTGCAGGGGACAAAAAAGTAATTAGGAGAGCTTAAATGGTCGTTTTTTTTGTTTGTTTTTTATCTCAACTTGGCCACAGCTGGCCATTGTGTTTGCAAGGAGATGTCTTTACATGGAAAAGATAAGCCTTAGAAGCATAAAACAGCTGCCTTGGATTTTTACAGAGTTGGAGCAGGCATTCTTTATGCTTTATTTTGAAGTGGCGCCAAAGATATTTGGAGCGATTCAACTGAACTTTACCCTCTCTCAGAGGAAAGGAAGAGAAAACAGAGACGGTTGCTGCCAGAATCTGTGCGGCTCAAATGAATTGAGAATTAGACAAAGTGAGGCTGTACGGTCAAACATTACCATCTAATTTCTTCACGTGTTTCATCTTAAAACACCAGTTATGTTCTGCCAATTTTCTCTTATTGACTTGAATTAGCGAAAGCACATGTGAGTACAGCCTGTGCAAACTGTCAAGGCCACGGGTTGTGCTGAGTTGTGACTATAAGGGCCGTGCTGTGTTAGCCTTGCGCTGACATGTCATCATCACGGCTTCCATTACCACTATGCCAGGTTTCTTGGAATCGCTGGGAACATGATTATTTTCCCTGGCAACGAGCCACGTTAAACAGATCCGTCACAGAGTGTGTTTTGTAATTGAATCAAATAAACAGGATAAGCTGGCCAGTAAACAGTGGAAGGAGGGCAGGGCGTCGCAGGAGATCTCAGGCGTCCCAGGTGCTGCTCCACCCACACCATTGAGGTAGAAGGTTTGTGTCGGTCAGCCACCCTGCTGTCAGTGGTTATTTGCTTTCATGTCAAAAATGAAGTAGAGCTAGAGACAAGGGGCTCTTAGCTTAGCTTAGCATTAATGACTAGTGGCCAAGTTCTCTCCACATTAATGCTAATGTTTTTTTTTGCGTTTCTGTTTGTGTATGGGTTAAACAAATGAGATACAACAGTACAGAACAGTTACAGTACACTGTGTATGTGCTAGTATTTCTCCACAATTGTAGGCAATTTAGTCTGGCTCACTTTAGTTAGCTTAAAATAGTACCATAGCATGATTAGCTACTCTTTTTGAGATTGTTGTTTACCCCAGTACACATATTTTAGAGGGACTATCAGAGAGGATGTGAGATGTGAGCTCCAGTTAAGCTAATTACAGTGTATTTTGCTCTGAGCCTGAGTCAGATCTTTGAAATTGTTGGTGAGTATTTTAAATTTAACCACTGGTTGTTACAGTCAAGTCTCTAACAGAGTCTAATTTGGATGTCCTTATTGTGTTTTGAAGGGCCAGATATAGCTTTTAAGTTAGTTGAGAGTATTGAACAAGAGGCTTGAGAAGTGAAATCCTGTGATCCCATTGGACACAATGTAAGGGGTCAGAGGTCATGATCCGGCCTAAGGACACAGAGAAGGTCCTCTTTGGGATTTGTAGATAAATACATGATGGTATTGTGCGCTGGGTTGTATCCAGGCAGGACTTCTATCTGTAGTCTTTACTCCCCCTCTGTGATCAGTGGGCCTGGGCTGTTGTGACTAGGACAGTCTGACAGATAGACCATGATGAGAGTCAAGGCTGAAAGCCAGGCTCTGTGACTGCAAGGCCAGGCCAGGCCAGGCCAGGCCAAGGATGACGCAGGTCCAGGAAAACAGAGAGCCCTGTGGACAGCCCTGGCCCCGGCCTTGGGGCCCCCCGGCCCCTCCTGTGCCTCGGAGCACTTCCTGCCTCTGTCATTCTACCAGCAAATCCAATCCCTGATCAAAGGCCAAGGAGAAAAAAGGGGAAGAGAAGAGAGAGGAGACAGAGAAGTGAAAAGGGCGAAGGAGATTGACGTGCGTGTTGGG
>NC_045749.1:17916551-17945569 GCF_008692095.1 Etheostoma spectabile | reverse complement strand
AAGGGAGAAAACAACAAACCGCTCTTTATCTTACAGGGGAGGCAGCTGCTCGGGCCGGGGCACCTGTGTGCCTGCTGCCTCCCATGCCGACGCCAAGCTCCGCCCTGGTGCCCGCCAGTGCCAGACCCATGAAAAGTTTCCATGACAACACAACAGGCCCACAGTCTGAAATAAACAACCTTTCAACCTCATCTGAGGAGGGTAACCTTTAGATGATCTGTGGCAAGGCTGAGGTTGAGCTGGCACCACCGACATCACTAATTACTCCTCTGCCAGGTTCACATTGTACCTATTTTATGTGGAAATATCTTTGTCGTTTGTTGGAAATTAGAATTAGAATGGCTCCATTTCTGAAGGTAAAAGAGCATTCTCACCTGTTCCCTCGACTGCCCGAGGCAACACAGAAATCCTGCAGGACCAAGGCAGCGCAATTGTTGCTACCTAGGCCAGATTAAAAATCAACTATCATTGAGCAGATGTCCTTGCTCTTTTTCCATGGTGGTGAATCTTATTACACCTCACCAGGCGGGGTACGGACAGTGGAACCCTTTCCTTAGGATTGGATATGTCCTCTCTGTTTAGAGTCCACACACACACACACACGCGCGCTCACACACATACACACACACACACACACACACACACACACACACACACACACACACACACACACACACACACACACACACACACACACACACACACACACACACACACCATACCGGTGTAGAGGACAAGGCTTGTGGTTCTAAGCAGAAGTGACATCCCATTCATTTGAGCTGGTCAGGGTCTGATGTCCCCCATCTTATCTTACAAGGCTTAGCGCTGTGAAATGACGTTGGCCCGGCTCCAGCAAAGACCAGTGCAGTGGCTAGCCTCCCTGAAGCTGGATCACTCTCACCTCACACACACAGCAACCTACGCTCGGCTGTCTGTCTGCAGCTTAATACTTTGTTATGGTTAAATGCCGCCATTCAGTATCATTTCACAGCTGTTACTGTTCCGAAGCGGCCACTGTCCGTCATTGCTAAAAATACCCCTGACAAGAGCTCACTAATTGATGTCGAATGTGAAGCTGAACTTGTCAAGTAATATGAGCTGATTGCTTCATTGCCTATTTGTGCTCCGAAATTGGACAAGTGCACTTTAAATGTTAACTTGATCATGTCTGCATTATGAATATAAAACAGGCTGAGAGCTCACTTGTGTAAAAAACATTTTAACCCAAATCCCCAATCGAATTTGCCTGAATACGTCCTCTGGTTTGTTTTCTCAGCTCTTGTTGTTGTTAGTGATCACTTGCCGGCAGTGAAGCGGGAGGATGAGAAGACGGTTGCCATGGTGAACACACTCACAGGAGTAAGAATCTTTTGTGTGCAGGACCTGTGACATAATTACCTTGATTGATTTTCTTGTTAGGAACAATAAAAGATGTGCAAATGTAAACAAACAGACAAGCAAATCATTTCTTTAAGGCAACGCAGAGAGCAAGAGGATTCAGGCCCACGCAGATGTGAGCGTAACAAACACAATCACATTGACTGACTGCATGTGTGGCCATGCATCCACCACCAGTGTTTGAACATCTTATTGAGTAGATTGTGAATCAGAACATGAAACAAAACTATTAGAAACAGACGACAATGTATTGTGTTCAACTATCACCAGCATCGCACCGTGTTGTCTGACTTTGAGGTAACAAATGAGCGGCAGTACTTTTGCCTCCACGTCAGTAGTTTGATTTATCCGGCTTGTCCGCATCTATTCTTTTGAAGGTTTTACTCTTTCATCCCCCCTCATTTAATCTCACTCCTTCATGACAGCAGAGCTCCTGTCCCTGTGTTTCCATGTAGGGCGGGTTCACAGGCAGAAGTGTGGGAGGGTGGGTGATTGATACTGGCGGGCCGGCGGCTCTGGGACAGCGTGGAGCACTGAGCATGCGGCGCCGTGAGATGATAGAGGTGACTTGATAAACGAATAGGTGATGAGACAAGGCCTTTGAAGGGAAACTATTTCTGTTCCTTCCTCAAGGGTTCATTATTTACTTTTTTGCTTTAGTGTTTCCATTGAGGCCAAAAAACTATTTTTACATGGGTACACATCCCTGAGGAACAAGTGGGATTTCTCGGTTTGTCTTTCACCTCTAACATTTTGTACCAAACTTAAAGTCAAAACTCTGGGAAAGATGCTCAAATAAAAACAGCAAACCCAGCTACCCTCGTTTGAACATCCCTGACTTCATTCACATTCGCTGTTTGCTTCACAACATCCTCTTGATTGCTGAATAAATCTGCCTGGGCATTGCTTGTACTCTGCTCTACGTGGTCCATTAATATTCCAATCATCTCCTATATCAGATAAAGGGGAGAGACAGACTCCTCTTCATCTCTCAAAACACCAGCTGTGCAGAGCCGTGAGACATCCACATAGAGCTGTAAATAAAGCACTGCAGACACATTAATAAATTCATACATGCAGGCAAACTTATATAATTGAGGGGTTTTTAGGGATCAATTTTGCATGGCGTTCATCCTGCACGATTCACAACGTGCAAAGGCTCTTGTTGTTTGCTTAAAAGAATTCACCAAATATCAAATCGAGGCACACTATTGGAAAAGATATCTCTTCCCGCAGCCAGGTGGGTGTTGACACACTGCTGGCACCCCCAACAGTCCCTCTTTTCATCCCACTCCTCACTCCGTCCTCGTGCCAACCCTTCATTCCTCATAGCCTCTCTGTCACTCACGCTCCACACTACCCTCGCCCCCCCCCCCCCCCCCCCCCCCCCCCCCCCCCCCCCAACCAAACTCGACTTTAGTGGCTTTACCCCGCGGCCCTGGGCTTTTGCTGGTCCTCGCTTCTCTAAAGCGATTAGTCACTTAGGCATCGAGTGGACCAAGAGTCTGGAAGCTTCTGATAGAGGACCACTCGCAGCCCGAGTGACAAACTCAAGGACGTTTTAGTGTTGTTGTTGCTGCTTGTTGCAATTGTTTATATGGAGGGCTGCGTGAGAGTGTCCAGCTCCCGGGGGCCGAGTCGAGGCAGTGAGCCATGGTAATTACATGCCACTCGTCACAGCGTTTTCTCTCTCTCTGTCCTGACCATCGCCAGCAAAAAGCTAACAGCTTGTGTGTTATCTTCGTAATGATTCACCCATCAGTTCACATGGTCACAGCACTCTCCTGTCTCCCTGCACACAAACACTCCCCCCCATGCTCTTGCATGAAGTCACCCACTGCACACAGCTACATTTAAATGCATGGACACACAGCCTTGTACATGCAGCTCAGTGTCACAAATACTGGGCTCCATTTCCCTTTTCCCTGATACTCACAGTGCCTCATTTACTTATATTTAGGATCAGCTTGACAAATCGGAAATTCAAACCCATTTGCGTGCGTCTTAACACACACGTGGTAAATTGGTAAGGTTGCTGAGCAATGAAGTGGGTTACCTTGTTTCCCAGGAAACAACAAAATCCAATTAAAGGAGCCCATGAACCATAGCAACATGTGGTAAACACAGCATGGCACCGCCGCAAGGTTGTTATTCAATCATCAGAAGTAAAACAAACAATTACTACAGAATGACCCTAATGCAGGAACAAATGAGAATTTATGCATGAGAGGCGTGGGTTGGAAATAGAGTGGATCCATCCCTCGTACACGTTGGCAAGAGACTACTCAAGCTTCTTATTCACAAGAATAATGATAATACTGATGAGACAGGCATTGTGGGTTTTTTTTACTATTATTTTGCTGTCTAAATGTCTTTCATGTTCAGGACAAAGCATTTCCAGTGGTTTTACATTTCAAAAGAATCTGCTGTACTGTTATTAGGATTGATGGAGGTATGTTATCAATGCTAATTAACCAATGCTAATTGTGTGGTTTAATAAATTCTAATCAAAAGGGCAGCTTCTTAGAGTTGATCCATTTTTCATAATGCCTCATTTATTTCTCTTTTATGATTTATTTTTGAACTGTTAAGGAGATCATAAATTCTGCGGGAGGACTGCTGCCTGCATGTGGACGTGCGATGCTCCAACTCTGACTGAGTAACATGTAAACATCTGGATAATTAGCTGATAGGAATTCATACATGCCCATCTCTCATATTGCACCTTCAACATAGATCAGCTATACAGACGGATGTGTATTCTCGTCACACGCTGTGGTGGCGATGAGGGATCCATATGAATAGGATTCATTGTAATTTTATGGAGGAATCACATTTCAAAGCTGGCTCAATCTCCCAGTTGCTATGGCAACAGTCTAACAGAGTTGGGGTTAGATGAATGGATGGATGGTTGGACGGACAGACTAATGCAGGGATCATTGATCCATACTGCAGATCTTGTTCATCCCAACCCCCCCCCCCCCCCCCCCCCCCCGCCTTTATTAAACATGTATAAGCAACATGTACACATTTTAGAAATGTTAAATAACACAATTTACTGCACTTGTAAACAAATGGACATTTTTAAGTTTAGAATATTTCTTCTTATTATTATGAAAATGTATTAATTGATTTTATGCCGCTTTTAAATGGGAAAGTGTATTTATTATCAGTTGAATTGCATGACACATATAAAGGTGCGCTTGGGGGGAAAAAAAGATTAAACTTAGAAAATAAACGTAATAATTGGTGATGATTAGTCTTGAAAAACTGCTGCACACTCATGATGTCATGACACCCTGTACATATTTCTCTTTTTGGCTGATAGCATTGCTAGTGTGTTAGCAGCCAGATGGCCTGTGTGCATCTACAGCTGAGTCACAGTAACTGGTAGTGGAGGCTTTGCTCTTCACTGCAGGCTGTTAATCATGCTATTCTGAGCGGCGGTCAGGCGTTTCTCCCTTTCCCCTGATATACGGCGTTTAGCAGAATGGCAGCGCGCTGATTAAATCTTGTGTTGCAGAAATGTTGCACAGAGAAAGAGATTGCCTGTGTGCAGCCGAGCTGATGCTGGATGTGATTGAGTCGTCCTTGTGATTGGAACCCAGCCTCCCCCCCCTCCCCCCCTCCTCTCTTGTTCCGTCTTGAGACTGGATGTGGCTTGTAACCATAGCGACAGCTGGTCTTGTTACCTGCTTTACAGGGGGAAGTAGGGAAACTCGTGACTTCGAAGCTTGGGTTACTAGGATGGAGGGAGCGAGGGCGAGTGAGGGGGAAGGGGGGACTTCACACAAAGACCGTACTGTTCTCTGCACATCCATTCACTGCTGTCTGAGCAGCCAGGGAGGGAAACAAGATCAATGGCATGAAGTAGTTGATTAGAGTCAACCCAATATTTAGACTTCAGTTTCTAGAGATGCTTTTAGAGCAGCCCTATCAGGCTCTCTGTCCGTCCCTCTTGTAAGCAGACAGAATCATTTGCAAGCTGCACACACACACACACACACACACACCATGAATTAACTCCTAGACATAGGATTGACTTCACCGCTCCCAACGGGGATCTTAATGACACATATTTACCTTAGCCTCATGCTGCAATCACACAGCTTACACTGAAAGGGAGCCAAACAGTTAAATGTGCCCTCCCCAGAGATCTGAAACAGGTTTCATAACTTGCACCGCACAGAAATTAGGCTACTAGGTGTCAACAAACCATTTTTGAATTGCTGTAAAACCCTACATTTTCTCTCATTAGGTTCACTAATCTGTCACTCAGACTTTTGGGGCTCGGCAGCATGTAACACGCCCTGACTAGTCTGACTTCAAGGCCCTTCAGTCTTTATTTACACACAGACTTATTATTGAGTGGCCGCTTTGCAAAGAGAAGTAATTAATTTTTGACCAATGATGTGCCAGTAGCTTGACAACAGCAATTACATCTTAATGAGTGAAACGCTTATGTTACATGTTGAATGATGGAGATGCAGCCGGATTGATGCCTAATAGCTTTTAAGCCCTTAGAAAAGTCAATAGCGACAACATGCGCAGGCTTAAAAACACATTTTCAACTTCAAACATGATCTTGTAGGGTGTGATTTATGTGAAGTCTGTGCTCAGAGAGTTGCATTTTTAGTAGGATGGTGTATATGATTGAAGAGCAACATTTAAAACCTGAAGACTGAAGGGCAGCAAATGGCAAATCTTTAAAGAGACAACTTTCTGAGGTTTTTTTTTAACAAATGCTAGAGAGGCTGTGAGAGGCTCATCTTGTGTTTTCCATGTGGTTTACTCTCAGCAGAGTGAGGTAAAGTCAACACGGAAACTGTACATTCACTCAGTGCTGAGCAGCTGCACAAATGGCCTCAGGTTTCCCCGAGAAGCAGGCCAACGCATTCCACAGACACATCAATGGGATTTGCTGTTATGATGGAGCGAGGCTGGCAGTGGCCAGATTTGGAAGGACTGTTGCCATGGATACTACTCGAAGGGCCAAAAGCAGCTGTAGACAGTCAGCTGATGCCCTTTGGGTAAATCCTTTCAAACATGATTTGCTTACTTCCTTATTTATTTATTTCTCTTTCAGCCAAGAGAAAGACCCACACGACACACAGATCGCCTGCATTTGGTATCCAGTGAGAGGGCGTCCATGGAAACCTATCAAAACTAGTTTAACTAAACAAATCATACACCAAAATGTAAAATTCTGACACTTAAAAATGTGACGCATCACTATAGAGGTGTCAGGGTCAGCAACTATAAGAAATTCATAATTTGAGTCACTTTTCAAGCAAAACTGTCAAACATTTGCTGGTCCCAGCTTCTTGAGTGTGACTATTTTGTGTTTGTCTCTTTATTATATCAATGTAAATTGAATATCTTTGGGGGTTTGACCTGTTGGTCACACCAAACAACACATTTGCTCTTGAGCAGGGCACCAGCAGCCTACTCACTCTGACGTGTGTGTGTGTGTGTGTGTGTGTGTGTGTGTGTGTGTGTGTGTGTGTGTGTGTGGTGTGTGTGTGTGTGTGTGTGTGTGTGTGTGTGTGCGTGTGTGGTATTGAAGAGGCCCCCTGTTTCTGAGCCCCACTTCGTTGTGTTACACTCCATTTTAATGTATTCAGAGTGTCACATGTGGCATGTTAGACGTGTCGGCTCCGTCGAACAGGTCGCTGTCTGTGTGTGAGTGGCACTGAATTGGACCTGTTTGAACAGATAATGCGGCCCGCCATGTCGAGGAGGACAATGGGATCTTTTCTGTTCCGGAAGAGAGTTTGTAACACTATCTGCAGATTAAATAGAGCGAGACAAAGAGTCAGGGGATCGTCATATATCACCACTGCCACTATCCTGCAGGAGACAACAGTGGGTGTGTGTCATCGCTCAGTCTCCAGTTGCTGTTTTGTGCCAGTCATGAATGATATTCTTACACCATCTTATCTGACCCCGCCTTATAATAAGAGAATATCCTGCTTCAACCAAGATAAGGATGACGCTGTGCAGCCACACAACGTGGTAGACATCAGCTAGTTATACTAAACAATGTTGGGCAGTTGACTTTAGTAATCCTCACTTGCTCACAGCTAGCAGAACTCAGGTCAGGGAAGCTAAGCCAAACATTACATACCGTCATCTCTGTTTACTCTTATTCACAGGTGTGCCTGTGCATCACTTAAGTATTCTATAACTATAGTTTGAAATGATAGTTCAACTTTATTCAAGTTTCATGAAAATGTCTAAGAAATGATTTAACATCTAAAACTTCTAACATCACCACAAAACGTATGCTCACTTGACATTTTAAAGACGTATTAACTTGCAGTGAAAGGTTGAGGTGAGGGTTTGTGTGTGCATGATGGCGTTTGTTTACACTGCAACTAATCCGGCTCGCCTTACCTCGCTCTACCAGTCATCGTGGGAAAGAATGCGGCTCCTCTACTGTACTTGTTTTCCTTTGTGTCGGAGGTGGGGCCGGGTCATAATGTGAAGCTTTGTCACCGCTTCTCATGACTGTCATGCCTCCCAGGTTTCACCTTTCCATGTTGATACTGTAACTGTGGGGAAAGACTCTAAACAAACTGCAATTACCTAATTTGCCTTGGGAGGTTCACAGCGTTCAGCCGTGGTTTCATTTTACATTCATCATTGTGCTTTGCAACCATCATTAGTGTGAAAGATGATTCGGATAGAGCTCGTCCAGCTTGTCTCGCAGTAATACAAATGATTAGGATCTTATTGCTATAACCTTATTAGAAAAAAAAAAACATTGTTAATGATGTAGATCATTGCACTGTGCCAAACAAGAATCAATTTTGCCCATAAAGTTGGTAATCCTGTTTGGATCAACAGCACTTTTACACTGATTTCCTGTATTTTCAGTTTGCTGCATTCATTAACATGACACATAGAATTAATAGCTGAAGCCCAGAATACAAATTCAAATGTGCACTAGTGCTTTTGCAACTTCAGTTCTCCTCTGCACACGTCAGCAAAAGGCCCCATAGGGGTAAATGCTGACCACTTGGCCGAGGTTTGGTGGGGCTTTGCCACATTTGGGCCCATTTAAAGCAATTTTTCCCAGCCGTCAGCAGCTGCTTTCCATCCAGTGGCATTTTCCTTGTCTACCCCCCTAGCCAGCCCCCAACCCCCTTCCTCCACCACCACCACCAACCCCTCTTTCTTCACGTCAAACTTGGCAGGCAAGTTTACACTCTGATTTTCAAAGCCGCCCTGTTCTCTGTCAAATGTTGCGTGGCAACATCAAACGCTCTGCCGGACAGAGCCTTCCTGGGATTCCAGCGTGGTGGGCGGATAATTGGAGGCAGGCCTCAGCGGATCTGGCAGATGTGTGATGAGTTTTTACTGGAGCTGTTTTTTTCTTCTTTTTTTTTTTTTTTTTTGGAGTGGTGTGTATGTGTGCATGGGGTGGGGTGAGAGACGGGTTTTAGAGGGAAAACATAAGGGCTTTCTTTGTTGTCGTCCCCTTCATCCTCCCCAAAGCTGGCCACAGGGGCGTCTTATTGGCCCAGTAGCCATGTAAGGGCTGAGTGTGGCAGTAAACATTGCATACAGACACGATATCTGAAACCAGCATGTGGAATTTGATGTCTTAGGTCTGACTCACAAAGCCAATAAGCCTCCAAACATTTCCATATGTCCTTTCCTTCGTTTTCTCTTTTTCCTTTTTTCTGGAAGCTAAGTTGCTTTTGCAAGAAACACCCAGATAATTACTGGGCACTCTTGTCTGGGTGTTGACCGCAAGTTTGGATGAAGGTCACTGCAGTTGCTGTCAAACATATAGTGATTACAAAGACGCTCAGGAATCCCCCCCCCCCCCCACACACCTTTCCCTCAACCCGCTCACCCCACTGTTAAAGCAGGAATGCTGTATTTGGATTTTTTAGTTTTCCTGTCCATCCATCATTGAGCAAGCATAACAGGGACGTAGACCAGCTCCTCCCAAGCCAAGGGTGGGCTTCCACTGAAAGTGCAAGAGGCCAGGGCTCAGTGGAGGGCTGGGGAGAGGGAAGAGAGGATTGGGGGAGGTGGAGGGGGAGGGGGGGGTGTTGTTGGGCTCGGGAAATTGTTAGACAGAGAGGGAAATGGACAAAGGAAAAAAGACATACAGACAGAGTTCCAAGAAAAAAAAAGAATGAAACACAGCCCTCCCATGTTTTAGTAAGGTCCCTCGGGCTCATGCAGACAGTATTAAGTTTCATTTTTTTCTTTTTACACAGGAAGGCGGTGCAGATGTTCCTGAGAGTAGGCCTGCGGTTTCCCTGTTTTCCTTTTGCTGGTCTGTTCCCGGCTCTCCAGCGTTGCCAAGGCGCTCCCTTACTCGGTGCTGGCGTTTTTGTTTTTCCTGAGAGTGGGGCTCCAACAGGAGGGTCATCTCCAGGCCAGCTCTAAATGAGAAATAGTTGGCCGGCTGCCCTGGCGGCCGCTCAAATCCGCCCTTTTGAAAAGATTACTGTGCTGCTGCTGCTGCCGCCGCCTCCTGTGGGGCATGCCAGATCTGCTGAGGGGAGAGGAATGTGCAGGAGGGCTGGAGGAGGGAGGAGAGGGGGGCACCGGGGGGCCACATTTCATTCGACCTCTTTCAGAAAGTTTTTCTCATTACTTTTCTTCTCCCTCTCCTCCTCAAATGTTTCAATTTGTGCTGCACAGAACAGGACGTGGACTGTTCCCAAATAAAACCAGACAGGGTTTTTCCACCCAGCCAAGAGCTGTGTGACACAGTCCAGTTCAGCCTCCTCCCTCCCCTGGTTGTCTTTTGGCTGCTTGTTTTTGTTTCTTAGGGACTGGTGATGAATGATCAATTGATAGCGTTAAGGCCCAATGTGGGACTGCCGCAGGCTATCTCTGCTAAGCTTCTTTGCCTGATAGGCTGCTGACTGTGGAGACTCCAAAGCCAGAGCAATAACAGTTGATTTGTGGGGGCATTGTGAGAAGCCCCAGACACTTAAGAGAGGTGTGCATGTCTCCTCTGGCCTGTCACAATCAATACTACCCCACCACCACTGGGCCTCTCTGTCTCCACCGTGTTTACTCTTAAATAATGGATCACACTCTCGCACAAATACCTTCCATTCACACTAGGGATGGAAACCATTAGCCATGGCCATGTGGAACAATGAAATACAGACTCTGCGTCCTCTTTCTTTTTATGCAACCAGCAGATTGAGCATTTTCCTTCTCTTGAGTGCTTCTGCGAGGCATCATTTTAGTGCTGCCTGACCTAATTTAACAACCTCAACAACCCAATCTTTTTAGGCTCTGATTACACACCCGCCTAGTTTCAGCTGGGATTAACCTCTGAAAAGAACTCTATCAATTAGTGGAACAATGAAGATGAAAGGCCTTGCCTGAGCTAGGTTTTCTGAATCTGACATATTTTTGCCCCTCTTAACTGCACGTCCTAAGGGAACGCATACTTCCAAGTTGTATTTATGAAAACAGTATATAAGATGGCATGTTAACAAGGCATCCAGCATAAGGGAACACTTCTTTGATATTAAATATTACTGTTTATGGTTCTCTTGGCGATCATGTTTCTGGAGACTTTGATGAATGCTGAGTAACTACATCACTGCTCCACTATAAGAATGTTGGAGCCTCCCCTGGTATTATTCACTGCTGACGGATTTGGAGTGATGAGGCCTTGGTGGGTGGTCCTTATCTGAAACAGCCAGGAAACAGGGCCAGACCCATAAACACCCCACTAACTACAGAGGAAGCACCCGTGTACGGAGACCACACCCTAAGTTGCTGTAAACCTTGAATGTGCCCAAAATGTAAGAAAAAAAAATGCTTAAAGCTACGTCAAAATCTCCGACTCTCCCAGCCCTAATGGGAGCAGCCGAGGCAGAGAAAACAAGAACCCAGCTTGGTTTAATTTGCAAGACATGTTTGTTCCAGTAAACATCACCGTGCATGCAGGCAGAGTCAGAGCATTGCTATCGCTGTGTCTGCCCCACGCTGACACTATAAGAATAGCAGTGTGTGTTCCTGAGTCACATCATCTGCTTAGCAACACGCACGCTGGGGAGAGCAGGACAGAGCGATGTGATTGGGGGAGACCAGGACCCTCAGGACACCGAGCGCTAATTGCAAAGCTGTTTTCCTTCTTCATTTTTAACAGATGCAATACGCTAGCTACAGAAAAAAGGGTTGCATAACAAGATTTTACAGCAGATCCCCCTCCTCCTCTGTGGCTCTCCTTCCATTCTTAGCAACTCCATCTTTTCCTCTCTATCCACTCATGACAGCTGGAGCTGAGCCAGATGGTTCTGATGACATTTTAAAGATTCCAGACAGACAAAAGACTCATTCAGAAGATTTTTTAAATATGTTTTACTGCAATCAGTGTTTAAAAATGCATGTGATCAATGTGTGTGTTTGGGAAACAAAAGACAAATCCTTTGTTAATTGGTCCAAGGTCATGTTGTTGACCTGACTTGGGTCTTTGGCAGCCATGACAAAGAGCTCAGTGTGGCCATCCTTTGTGCTGCGGAGCTGGAAGACCGGTTTCCATATTGGGACAATATGCACCGTGATCTCTGACCCTGCTCAGAGGCGGCAGCTAGAGAGCACTCAGAGACTCGCCATCCAGAAACACAAAGCATTCCAGGCTCACACACATCCAAAAATAAGAGAGGCAGAAAACATGTTGGCACAAGTAGATGACGCACACATGCACACCAACTGTTACTTTTTGTTCGTCAACCCTCCGGGCCAAAATTACACATGCAAACGTTTTGCCGTCTGACGGGGGCAGGGCAGACTTGGCTGGGGGAGAATATTTGCAACACACAGACTAGTGAGCTCACTCTGTATGGTGAACATGAAGTATTTGTCGCCACAGGGAAAGAGTGTGTGCATCAGCATGAGGGGGTGGGATTTGTTGTATTTCGTGGGAGATGGGAGTGGGAATTAGACGTAGCTATTGTACGACTTTTTGTTTTGTACAGTTTCCACACAGGTCCTGGAGAAAACAAAGAAGAATTACGCAATGCAAATGTTGCTCAACCCTGATTATAGTCTTTTACGTGAACTCCGGGGAAAATATTGTACTTTATGCCAGGGCGTGTACGTGTACCAGGAATACACTAAATATCAAAAGCCTTTGCTTTTGCACACCAAAATCTGCTTGTCTCAACCTCACTGATTCAGAAAGTGTCTCTACTCTGTCGTACTTTCACTTTGTGCATGCATGCATGTTTATATGTGAAAGTGCATTCCCCCTTACCAGAGCAACACTATTTGCATGTTTGGCTGACTACATCTGCCATCCACAATAACCCTCGGAGTGATGTCCAATGTGCTGTGTATGTTCTGATGTTTGTGTGCTTGGTTAGCAAGGGTGAGGGGAGAGGATAGTCCAGAAATAGAAATGTTTCATGAAAACATCAGAATGGAGAATCATTTCACTGTAAAGGCTAGTTTCATAATCGCCTTGGAGGAACCGAGGCTTGTCTGTTCCATTTGAGCTCCCTTTTTGCCCTAATTCACTTCTGCAACTCAAATGTATTTAACCCAATGTCAGCTCTGACTACCCTCGCTCTCTTATCTCAGCCGCTACTCCTGTCAGGTCATGTTTGTTACGAAAGAGTTGAGTGCTTTTTTTATTTTTTTTGTCTGGGGAAGTGCTGTTAACATCAGAGCTATGATGATGACTTAGTTACTGTATGTGAGGCAGCAATCATTTTCCTTCTGAAGGCCACTCAGGAGAAGGGAGTGCTGCCATGAGTAAACAAGGTGTGGTTCTGTTGAAGTGATTTTCAGAGGAAATTCATTTCCCTCACCAATCAGCCTCTGAGTCATTCTGTTTTTGAGGATTCTCCCAGAATATGTGTGTGCACCATTGACAGCAGCCCAGTCCCAGAGCCCTTTCTGGCAGGATGCTTTGAAACAGACTTGTCAGGGCTCAGGGCACAGCAGAGAATGTTAATGTAAGTGGTTTAAAATAGGCAGCACATTTTGGTACGTTTAACGTTAGTCATGAGTTCACCAACTCTCTAAGCACACACATCAAGGAACCATGTGGTCTCTATTTTCTTCTGAACAATAAGTCTAAGAGTCTGCAGCCAATGCTATTATGTCAGCATGCTATGATACTCACAATAGCTGTGTTATTGTGCACATTTTGGCCCATTTGCCAAAAAACATTTAACATTTCTGATTAGCTGTTCCTGCTTTTGGCTACTTTTTGAATACTCTCATAAAGTTTCTTTGACTCCGGACATAAAACATGGCCAACAATAACTGACATGAAAGAACAATTACAACTTTCCCAATTGAACCTAATTCCAGATGATCTATTAAATGTTCTTTCATAGTAGGGTTAAATGGCCAAGGCCACTTGTTTTGTTTCCAGCCATTTCTACTTCTTCTACACTTATTTTTTGGTGGATTTTCAGCCAAACGTAGACAGCTTTTGACAAAATTACACTACAGCCTAGTTTATCTGCTCTAAATCAGTTGATGGAAATGCACATAATTCACGTTTATTTTTGCAACATTTTAAAAGTTTGCTGAAAAATTGCAATTGAATGGAAACACGGCTAGTGCCAATGCCAACATGCTGATGTTTAGCAGGTGTAATGTTTACCATGTTGACTGTTTTAGTTGAGCAAGTAAGCATGCTAACATTAGCTAATTAGCAAATGAAAACAAGTTATAGTTGAGTACCTAACACTTTTGAGCTGATGATGACATGATATGGGTAAGTTATAAGTTAAATGAGCCTCAAAGTTATTACAAGTCCTCCTGACAGGGAAATTAATTTCACATTTCATGGCAATTCATCCAGACATTTCACACAAAGCCACATATGTCAGCCTCATGATGGCTTTAGATAAAAAGTTACAAAAGTTACTAAAATAAGTAGGATTCATCCTCTGGGGACCATAAATGTCTGTTTCAAATTGCATGGCAACCCATCCAATAGTTTTTGAGATATTCCACGCTGGAGCAAAGTGGTGGACAGAGCAACCGACTATCAAACAAAGATTTCCATCGCTAGAGCCACACTACCAGCGTAGCTAAAACTCGGAGCAAATCAGGACTTCATACCAGGAAAATGTTCACGCTGCAATTTTGAAACACCCGCACAAGCCCACCATTTCATTCATGGTGTCCCATGTGACTTAGTAAACATTTTACTGCATGCTGTGGTAAGTCAAGCGCAAAATTGAATCACATAATTCATAACATGAATGAACAGCAGCTTCTGAAGAACACAACATTTCACACGTCACTTTATTACCACGGAGCCAGCCGGTAAACACCACAAAGGTGTCTCTGCTGACCTAATATAATGCCCCTTTCATCATGTACATGTATTGAATATGTAAACTGTCCCACGCTTACCATCTTCAGCATCTTCCATAATGTGAAAGCCATGCACAGCTTATTACTGGGATGTCCTCACTTACAAAGAGAAAGATGGGCACAATGACACGGATACAAGGCCTAATATATAAAGGCAATGTTAAGAATTGTATGGTCTGTTGAGCCCATGTTTTCTCGTTCAAAGCTTAGGCTAAGACTAAAGCTGAGCTAATCCTCATAGAAAAAGCCTAAATACCAACTCGAAGACAAAGGAAAGGCCTGATTTTTAGCCACACAACCTGCAGCCCGGCTCCAGTCTGAACACTGGATCAATGCGTGTCCAGATCAATAGGCTTATTAGAGCTGCAGTTGAGTTGTGAACAAAGCCGATTAGCTGAGTCTCCACAGCATGTCCCCTCAGGTTGAAGAGAAACAAAAAAAAGGTCACCAGTCACAGGGTCACTGTGTCCTATGGAGCTGCTGGTCGTACATACTGAGGTAGCCTCTCAGCACAAGTGATTAATAGAATTAGACTCTGGAAAACATTGATTAGCACACTCTGTGCTCGGTCTGGTCCATGCAGATATCTAATTGATTTCTAATCATGTTTAGCTCCCTTTTGGAACAATGCTAATGTTTCAAGGAACCGCTTAACCCCTGTAGATTTACAGTTATAAAGATGTGTACTTGAAAAGAGATTTACAACAACATTTGCTGCTAGTGTTGGAAAGGTTAATGAGTGCAAAAAGTCTTCGTGAGACGCCTGAGGCTGAGCAGTGAGGTGTGAGCTGATGCTGAGTCTATGACAGTCAATGAAGGCAATGTTCTCAGGTCAAAGGGCATGACATGAATGGAGTCACAACTAGGCTCATTTTTTACCTTTTTATTCAAGAACATGTCTGAAAACATGTCAAAAGACACTTAGGACTTTGCATAAGACTGCATACATGGAGGGAATGAAAGAGACGTATTCATGCCTTCACATTGAGTTCATGACCATGGGTACCTGGGGCCTTATAAATCTCTTCAATTAGCAATTTATATGCTGTCAATAACTAAAATGACCATTCAGTGGTGTGTATATTGGATTACGTAACAGCTTTCTGCCTCCATTAGAGTAACGTATTGATAAGATTAAGTCAGGTATAGAATAAGTGGAACAAACGTTGAATAAATGGTTTGCAAGGTGGGTTACAGGACAATATGAGCACTGTGGGTTTCATGTGAAAACAGGGACTACTGTGTATAATTGGAAAAGCAACTTTCCTGAGACCTTCCCATGTGAGACTATACCATCCTCAGACCAAAGATGAATGGGCTGCTCTTTCTCTTTTTCCTCAGAGATATAGGCCTTGTGTTTTGATCCCCACCTCATGAATGGAAGGCTACACTATACTCTGTATCCTGAAACCCACTACTAATGGGGGGGGGGGGTAGGACTGTCTTGGTCGCCCCTGCACAAAGGCCACCTTTGACTAGGAGGCCCGCAATGAGTTGGAGGCGAGAGCTGAGCAAAGGCCAGGGGAATATCTGATGACTAAGAGGCTGTGAACGCCACTGTACACAACTGTGTGATTAATGAACGCTGCATCATCACAGACTGGCCTTCAACCAATGTGCTGATGTCATCACCTCCACTCCTGCTCTTACAGTATGTTACAGTGTAGAGCAGCCAAGAATAATCTTAAAAGGAAACGTATCCTTTCACATATGGATTATTTGCTTCCATTGAAGCAAAACTTACATGTCACTTGGGTAGTTTTTATAAAGTCAGTGAGGTGTGCTGAAGTCTGTGAATATTGATCTGGAGCCTTCTGTCTTGTGTGCTGGCTCAGGGTATATTTGCAGCTGCTGTTACTGGAAATGGATCCCCGGAGCGATCTGGATTCAGCTGATCCAATTAAACGCTGTGAATAATTGATCTGACAGTGAAACTGAGCCCTGTCACATGGGAGCGGTGACATCATCGTTTTAGGGTTGAAACTGTACTCCTGTGCAGCTGGACTGCCCCAGGTCGTTTGTTCCACAATCAGTCCACTGTATCTGATTACCGCCTGTGAAGGACACAAAGCAGACCATGAGGACAGAAGGGGAGGTTACGCTGGCATTATCACGCTCAGCAAGACTGTACAAAGACAACACACTCACTGATAGCCGGGAACTGGAAACTCATGAGATCGTCACATGTTTCAGTCTGCAAACCTCTACTCACCAAGCTGTGAGAAATCAAGTTGTGATTTCAATTGGTTACAATGCTAACGTTGACGTTACTTTCTATAAGAGAAAACAAATCTTTCCTTCACTTCCTTTCTCACAGTCCCTCTTTGCCTCTCGTTTAAGGGGCTGAGCGAGTTGTGTTGCATTGCGTGCTACAAAGGCCATTCCTAAACAAGACCTCCATGTGAACCAGATGGACTCTGCATGGGACGATGACCTTCCTGGCTACGAAATAAGGTGCAAATAGGAGCCATCTTTGAACCTGGCCTTGGAGGAAGCTTAGATTGTAATATCTAACGAAACCCCTCCAGAGAGGTCTGCTTCTGCCACTCGCCACCTTTTCATCTAGATCTACACCACAAATGAGAAAAGGAGTCTGGTGAACATCCAACATCTTGTCTGAATTAGACTCAAACCCTTGGGCAGGAACAGGGGGAGGTCTGCTCTCCACATCTCCTCTCGGTTTCTCACGGAGGGAAGAAAGGGTGTGGGGTCCCGCTTACAGCTGACTCTCATGTTGCAAACATTTTGCTGGGTTGGTACTTATCATCTGATCATAATGAACTCATAGGCCTATGAAATCATCCAGAGCAATTCTACCCCACGCCGCCACGCAGTCATCGTGCATAATGTCCAGAACTTGTAGAGTGACATTATTGCTGTCTGTCTGTGGAAAGCTGAGACACTCATCACCTGAACCTGACTCAGACAAACTAGTTTCAAAAGCAGTTTTTTGTTTTTGTTGATGACTCCAATCTTGTTCATTTGCCTTTTCTCTTTGGCGGAAAAGGATAGACTCATCATGTCTGTGCATTACGTACGGAATTAGCTAGCCTGATAATTAGAATGAATTCCTATTTTATTTCATTTGACTTACTCAGCCAGACGTGTGTTCACGTCAGCCATTTTTTCTGGTTTTGTTTTGCCCTAACCAGCTAGAAAGTGACATATTCATCCTAACAATGTCATTTACAGTCACCATGGATGTTTGTAAGTGTTGCTAGCAGCAGTTCAAAAGTTGGAGTTTAAGAACGCACGTTTCTGTTAGTTGGCTTACAACACAGCTATGTCTCATCCACTCTCGTCACCAGTTTTGTGGCTAATTTTTTGTTGCTGTTTTTCATGGATGTAGCTAGGTAGTTTGCAAACTATGCAGAATGACAGTAACACTTTGACAAAAGTGGAATGTTTCCTTAGAATGTTTAACTATTTCTTTAATTGATAAGCATTTGAAGTTTAGCTTCTAACATTTGCTATAAGTTAAGGGGAACATACGCAACTTAAGCTACTAAATAAATACTAGCCACCAGTATTGGTTTGCTATTGAAATTGGGTTGTCACCTCTGCCACATTAACTGACAATCTATGTCTAGAGAATATAACCTTTATTCAAGTACGTTTCTGTATTCCCCTTTTTGAGAAGGTTGGCAAAAGCAAACGTGGCCATAACTATACATTTGTCTATGAATTGAGACATTGGAACTTCATGCGGACAATAAGGGGAAGCTGTCAGTTAATTAGACGCGGTTGGTCATGGCTCCATCCATCACCTTACATTTTCTTTGACTCTGAGACAAGTCCAGTTGGAACGTTTCCCTCATCTGTCAAACCGGAGAACATTTCCAACTGCAAAGACCACCAATGGGTGGAGAACTGGAATGAAATCTTCCAAGCAACACACTGACATGAGCTCGACCTCCCAGGAAAGGTCATGAGTTGTTACCATAGCAACAGAGAACACCACCGGTATGTTAAAAAGGTAGCCAGAAGGGGTGTAGGGGGCGTCTTAACTAAATCCATGGCTGCAGAATTTCAGTGGGTGGGTGCGGATGCATGTTGAATATTAAAACATACCCTCAAAATGAAGTCGGAGGAACCGTGCCTCCATTCATTACACCACTCTGATGTTCCATAACCATTAACATCTGTTAAAGCCCAATGCGCACCATAACACATCCAGCTCTCTGGACGAGGAGGGTATTTTTAGACATGTACTCATTAGTGCTGAGAGATCATTTGTAATAAAGGACAGGAGGGGAGAAGGAGGCCAATAACACTGTGAAAGATGGCATCCATATTCAAATACCTGAGGAGCGAGTGGGTTTAACTGGTAGTAAAAAGAATGGAGGTGATATGTGAGGGTCAGGCCAATCAAAGATTTTTAAGGGGGAGCGATTCAGTAAGATCAGTGCAAGGTCGAGGAAATTATGCAGCACATTAGGCATTATCTGAACATTTCTATTCTCTGTCTCCAGAACATAGACATCACATGTAACCTCTAACTAATTACATCTGCTCATAAAACTGCTGGACTGGGATCAGACCCATTGTTCTCGCTGGGATCAACATTTCATAATTCAGCTGTAATTCAAATGAGCTTGTCAGCTGTACTAGCAGAGTGCCTATCATTCAGAATCATGCATAGTATCGATTAATGGACTCTTATTCCACTCTAAAATGATATATATTCTGCAGTCAACATGTGCCATATTTCCTGTTTTGGTCAAATTCTGGTATTAAATATTGGGAGTGTTATCTGTTTTTCTATAATGGGATTCAGTTTTAATATGCCGCAGAACGGGAAAGAGCCATGCAATCCATCTCTTTCTTCAGGTAGAAGTTAGATTGGATAAAAATATAGTGCCATTGTCTCGCAAAGTGAGAACACAAAAATGGATAGGGTGTTGGACAGCCCTGCCACTTCCCTCCTCCTTAAGCTCTTACAGTGAGATGTAGCCTGATACCACAGTGCCCCCTAGAGGACACACAATAGTTTTAAGAGTCCAGGGGCAGATCCAGGTGTTTTTACAAACTGAAAATTATCCAGAATAAAGTGTTTATGTAACGTAATTACCATGGTGCACCAAATTGAACATTTGTCTACCTAGCAGACGCTACGCTGAATGTTAAATGTGCCAAAGTGACATATAACCAAGTCAAAAACAGCAACAAAAAGAGCAGCAAAGGCCATGCTTACGTGCTTTTGCGTGACCCAGCCATGTCTCACTAGGCTGGCGCTGTCTAACTAAAAAAACAAGAAAACACAATGGAGTGACGGAAGGACTCATTTGCCAGGGTGGCCTTTGCTGCCACACAATTAGCAGCTGAATAGTGGGCACACTAAATATCCAAGTGCCACTCCACAGGGAGGCCAACTTGGTCTGAGGCTCCAAATGGAGTGGGCCAATTTGGCCAGTGACTTCACTGGCACGTGAGCCCAGTCATTGTCTTCCCAGGCAGCCGGCAGATGGGAGAGAAATGTGCCCAGGTGCTGAGAAGAGCAGTCACTGATGAGTGATAATATCATAATATCAGTATTAATAAATATTCATGATTGAAAATTAAAACATCTAATGAAGTCCAGCTTCATCACTAGTGCGGCGCAGTGGATCCTGCTAGATCATGTTTGGTCTGAGAATGTATTTGGTCTTTAGAACTGTATCTCTGAATAAAGATACTGTCTGTACATATGAATATGAAGGGAATGGTGTAGTTTAGAGATATATACCTAATTAGTAAACTTTAGAGATGGTGGTAAGTTGATTTTGTTCATATGGAATGAGCAAAGCCAGCTGTATTTCTGTTTCCAGTTTTTATGCTAAGCTAACTTGCTCCTGGCCACTGTGTTAGTGGTGTATTCTCATCTCCTCTTAGCAAGTATGTATATCCTAAAATATCTAACTACTCCTTTTACAATCACTTATTAGTTAAGCTATAACTTTTTGCATTAGTTTGGGCTTGGTTAGATTGATTGATGAAATAAAGTGGTTTGAACAATAGAAATGAGTGAAAGGCTTCAGTCCAGAACTCTTAAAAAGAAAAGAAGCATCAGCTTTCCACAGCTTCAGCCACCTACAGTACATCTGCCACCCACATCCCCAGCCTTGGGACTTTATAATGCACGGACCTGTCAAAAAAAAGGATGCTGAGCTAAGATGGAGATAAAAGATGGTACAGATGCACTGGTCCTTGAAATATTATAAACAAATGGATGTGATGTCAGTAATCTGTGGGCTACCACTAATCACATCTCCCAGCCATGAAAGAAAGTGCATAGATCTTCCACTCATGTTGTTATATGTCTTTTAGTTGAGATAATGTACAGCATGGGAAAAGCTCTAAGGGACTGCATTATCTGTAATGTTTTTTGCAGACTGTAATGACGAGCACAGCATGCACTCATAGGAGAAAACAGTTGATAGTGCTTACAGATCTCAATGGGAGGGGGGGGGGGGGGGGGGGAGTGCCAACAACAGGATGGCTAAGGTGATTCAGACAACAGGGTGTTGATTTCTGGGAAAGTGGCTCAGGAGGTTGGAAGTATGAAGACAGATGGCCACATGGTGCACAGATTCCCCTTATGAGGCTTCACACACAACAAGAAATCCATTTATGAGATGGCTCTCTGAGTGTAATGCCACTAATTTGGGTCTGATGAAGAAAACAGGAGACGAGTGCCAGCGATGGGGACTTTCATCCATCCCTAAAAGGATTTTTGAGAGCCCAGATGTGCCGTGTATTGAATTTGATTGAATTGGGTTTATCCCTGCAGGGGCTTTAAAAGGATGTCTTATCAGGTTATATACTGCATATAGAGAGTTTTATATACAACAGAAAAGGTTCAGAGTTATTGTACTGTGTCTGCGGATCCGCAGAATGAATACAAGCTATAAAAATTCCCAAATATCGAATCACACACTGTCAATATATGAAGAACAGTGGTGGAAAGTAACTGGCGACATTTACTCAAGTACTGTACTTGATTGCAATCCATATTTCCATTTTCTCATATTTCATACTTCTACTCCGCTACAAGACAAATATAATTTTTACTCCACATTTATTTGGACATACAGTATTTAGTTAGAAGTTACTTTGCAGATGCAGATAATCAATACAAAATACACCCAATAAATAGATTAGCTAGTGAGCAGTATATGAATTAACTAAAATGAACTCACTTTAACCAGCTGCAAAATTAAAGTGATGGACACATTAATGCATCAATAATTATAATAATACAATAAACAATAAACTACTATTATTGTAAAATAGGCAATCGTACCTAACGAGTACTTTTACTTTCGGCACTTTAAGTATGTTTTGACACTAATGCTTAAAAGGGACTGTACTCGACATTCAGTACATTAATATAGCAGCAAATCAATACCGGCACATGCTATGTGAGCCTATAGTGGGGTACTGGTGTCCTGAGAAGAGAATGATGTCACACTCCCTATTTGTTTAATCCGAGCTTCACATAATAGAGAACGATCTGTGAGAGAGTGTGTATTACGAGTACAGCCCCTTTGAATAAAAGTAAATGTTTGAAAGCATGCTTTTAATAGAGTATTTCTGAACTGTGATGTAGCTACTTCTACTAAAAATATATTCCACTATTGAATGAGAACGTGCAGTCCAGTTTCTAATCAGGCCCTATTAACAGCCCATTTGTTAACTGCTGACACACTGAATTTCTCCTCACAAAGGATTCACTGACTTTGACCGCTATTGATTTTTTGAAGGTACCAGGACAAAAAAGGCGTCTATCCAATTAGGATCAATACAGGTGTCTAGGACAGCGTCTTTCAAGAATAGAGCTGTTAGAGCTGAGCTCCACCCCAACCCTCATGGTGGATTCATTATAGTAGTCATGCTAGAGGCACGGCTTTATGGATGGCAAGGTTGGTCTGTAGTCCATCTCTTTGGTCCAGAGTAGAATATCTCAACAACTAGGACGTGAATTGCCATGAAATGTTGTACAGACATTTATGGTCCCCAGAGGAGGAATCCTGATGACTTTAGCGCCACCAACCAGGTTGACATTTATCGGTTTGAGTGAAATTATTGACAACTTGATTCGGGTCACACATTCAGGATGACCTGTAATCACTCAGGTCACTTTTGCACACTATCATCAAGTCAATTTTCACCCAATGCTTTGGTTTATGACTAAATACTACATCTGAGGATGCCATTTAGCAAGCCAAGGCATGATTTGCTGCTCTTGCCAGTCACATCATGTTTTCATATGAGAACCCCTCCAAGAAAATGTGAATCCAGATAAAAAGATCAAATCGCAAAGTAATAACACATATTTTAAATTCATCTTGGAAACGTACAACCTGAAGTGACCATTCACTTAAATGTGAACAAACCCACTCGGGCAGAAAAGAGGTTTAACAGCTCTCCAACACAAGACAGGCGGGCTGATTGCAGAGAAAGAGGCAGAGTGTGTCTGCTTTTAGAGACTGTGTTTGCTTGAGTGAAGCCAAACTGGACACAAATCATCTGGAGCACCATCCAGAGGGGTGGGTGTGTGGGTGGGTGGGAAGGCAGAGCAGATAAAACGAATCCTAAAAAGCTCCTGGCAGCTGAATAAAACAGCCCCAAAGGCTGTCTGTCATGGCGTGGTTTTCAAGCGTTGGCCCCCTCTTTCTGTTTCTGGCTTTGTTCGTGTCCTGGTTTCACGACTCTTTCATCTCCCTCCCTGCCTCTCCCATAGGTGCCCGCGTAATTACTATCGACACAAAGAGGAAGAGGCAAACACGAATCCAGAAACATTACAAAAGTAATTCGTCCTGTCGGTTCACTCTATCGTTCAATTCATCGGCTAGTTTGATGAGCTCGTCTTATTTCTCTGCCACCTTGTCTAAAAAGAAAAAAACAGAGTGCTTTGGGCTCAGTTAATCACCACTTCAATCATACTACCTGAATTTACTGTCACGTAGCATTTAAATTATGCAACGATGTTACTTTGCTTAATACTGCCAGTGCTGAACACTTTAAAGCCCTTTAATAGCACATGGAGCATGAATCCTATCTCATAGCTTCAGTCTGCAGGTGCAGGAGTAGGCACCTCCTTCTGAATTATTTAAAAGACTAAATAGAATTGTGACTTCACAGTCTTTTAGAGGACTTCCTTTTGTATTTGCCATGGTTTTTGCTATTTTTATGACAGCAAGGAGGAGGATGTTCAGATGTCTCGGTCCTTGATTTGGAAGAATCTGTCTAGCAGTAAACAACATTAGCGTTGGTGGTTGCAGCGGGTTCATATTGTAACCTTTAGCTCTTCCACTCGTCGCAGATAGAGACACAAACTCTGACACCAAAGTGTGCATTTTATATTCCTTCAGAGAGCAACGTGGCACCAGTTCGAGTGCAACATGTTCCTCATGAGAAATCCACACTTGCATCATGATTGCATCATCTCACACATGTCTTTTCTGTGGGCAAGAAATCGACACCACAGCTGGGCTGTCAGAAGGTGTTGTTGCAAAAGAAAAGAGGGGAATAACTGGCTGCAGAAGCTTTCAGAGGATCTTCCTGACACACCGCCGCCTCCCCTGCTGCTCAGCTACGAACTGCTGAACTCCTGACGGGACTGACTCTTTGACTTATTAAAGATTTAGCTGGTGAGTCTGCCGTTGTGCCCTTGACCTTTGAGGCTGCAAGGTATGGCAGCGACTGCACAAAGACGCTGAGCGGTTTGGGGATTAGAAGGGGCAGGAAGTTGACAAACGACTTTTCTGGCTATGCCAGTTGACAGCGCTGGCAGGCTGTCAACAGAGAGAATGCAATATCATTTGTAGTAAATTACCAGCCCACACAAAGTGACACAAGGCAGCGTAAGTCAAGTCGTTCTGACAGCTCCTTCAGCTGCCACGCAGAGCACACATCTGCCAAGAAAACTGCACACACTCTCAGACACGCACCACACATTTACCCACATGTGCCAACAAAACTAAACACACACACCACCACAGTAAAATTCGTTTTACATAAACATCTGAAATCTTGATCTTGAATCCTATTTTCTCTAAAGAAATAATGTACACTTCAGGTGAAATTCAACTGACTATTTCTTTTATGGAATAAAGGCTGGGGACCTTTTAATTCAAACTAATAATGTCTTTGCTACATTCAGTACAATGTTAGAGTAAGCTGACGTGTTACATTTTTCTTAAATCAAGTGAAAAACTACTTTTGGGGTTGGAATGTTTCATTTTGTTTCTCAAATGAAGTGACATTTTCTTGCATCAAATGCTGCATCTTCATGAAAATTACATTGGAAAAGACTTTTAGATATATTAGAGAAAACAGACTTTAGAGTAGAGAGAAATTTGTTTACATCAGTTGGATTTACAAGACAAACCAGACGGGATTGTGAGAAGAAAAGGCAGAGAGGCAGCCGCTGCCACGGTCTATGCAGCCGTGATAAACAACAACAGGAAACCAAAGAAATCCTGTGATGTGAAAATGTTATTTCTTCTATCTGAGAGGCCTAGTCTCAGGAGACAGTGGGGTGGTATTTTTGAGGAGTAAATACACGAAGTGAGAATGAATATTGTAATATACGGAGGAATATTTGGCTGATGTGGAGCAAAGTTTGCCAAGTGTGTTGTCTTCTGATTTACAGTGCATAATGTAGATCTGTTGGGAGTTCTCGCATGAAATGAGTTTTATGTAACTAGAGCACAAGAACTTGGGGGAGGATGCACTGTAGGTGTGAAGTGGATCTCATCTCCTCTGCTGACAGGAGCTGAATCAGGCGGATGTGAAAGAACACAAAGGTGTTTTTCTTTAAAATGGGAGCTCAGATACACAGCTCCAACTTGATTGTAATGGTTTGAAAGGGAAAGTGACAGCAAATCTTTTCGTCCTATATTTAACATAATCTCTGGGGGGTGGGGCTGGTAGTAGTTAAACCTGAGGTACTCTGTGAAGAGAACAATGTGAAATAACCAAAACAATGATTTCTGACTGTTGTCATTTTGTTGATTTTTGTGTAGATTTTTTGTAGTATAAATACTTGGGGTAAATGTAAATGTATTAAGTCCATGTCCCACAAACACTGAGTCCCTCAGACAACAGATATAATGTATACTGTATTAAAAATAAAAAATCCTATTCCCAAATCCTTCAAAAAAAATTGAAATCCTAGAAATAGTGTAGAGTACATGACTTCAGTGCTCTGAATGGTAGCTACATGGTTTGACATCTTGTTAAATCCATTGTAACGCTAAAGCAACCACAGCAGGGACTTTGTATGTTTTAACCAATTTACTATCTATACAATTCCCAAAAACATGAAGTCAAAGGCTCTAAGAATAAAGAGTTTCTCACTGTAGAGTAGGCCTACAGCTGCCTGCTGAGTATGAAAAGGAGTAGTTAGAGTGAAAATAGTAAAACCGTAAAACCAAAACAGTGAGCTGAAACGTGATCTGAAACTTTTAAATGTCAGTAGTAAGGAGGACATACGTTGTAGTAAATAGGTCAAAACATGCAAACTCACTGATATGGCCCTTTAACCACCACAGGCAGTGTTGCTTAAGTGGAGTGGACAGTGGCAGAATGTGGCTCCGGAGAGGTGGAAAGTCCAGAGTAGGAGCCAAGAGGGACCTCGGGCGTGGCACAGCATGCAGTCATGCTCCACTTAACTGGAGTTCACCAGAAGTCAAGTGGGTTATAACTTCATAACAGAAACGTGTTCAATGTGAAACGTATAGGCAGCGAAGACGACAAAACCATCTAACTACTCACATGTATCCACAACTGTTATTTGGATATTGAGGGCAATAGTTTTGTCTTTGCCGCAAGACTGATTCCTTAAACACACAGAGCAGAACAAACTCTGGCTGTTGCTTCTGCAAAGAGGCTCTGCACAGAGTAATCGTTTGCTCCGACCCCTGGGACTTTGGGGAGACACTCTTCTCCTATGCTCCTGACTGGTGGAGAGTCCATTTTACCCCAGGCTGCATGGTCCAGGCCACTGACTAGGGCACTGCTTCAGTGCCCACAATGCTCTCAGAGGAAGTGACCTCAATACATCCAATAACTCTGCTCGCAGAAGCGCGACAGCTGGGGAAGATTGGAAATATATCAGGTTTAATGTCTTAGACACAGTTAAAATGAGAGAATCCTGCATGGTTTTGGTGTAAATGTCAAGCGATTGCAGTTAATATATCTACCTGACATCTTCAAATGAAAAATAAAAATTCAGCTTAACAGTTATTGAGAAAGTGAAATCACATATAATCATAATAAATAGACTTCTGACCGTCACAAATAGCAACAAAACTGCATACACATTATGGGCATTAAATGAAATACCCAATTTCTAAAATATGACTTTTGATTAGTTTTACAGAACACAACTTTAGTAAGTTAAGTTAGTTTGATTCACTTTTATGGCTTTCATTTCATCTGCTTTCAGCCAAAAGCTGTGATAATTTAGCATTTAGCAGCTAAAGAGCCAAGTATTTCCCACACATGTTTATGAATATTGGACCTAGGTTCATCAGTTTGACACTAAAATGACTCCAGATAAATGCTAATGTTAATCCATTGCTGCATGATGTGTAAATAGGTCACAGCAACATGTTAGCCATATGAGCTTGGTATGGTGGTAATATGTCACTGTTGTTTTTGGGTTGGTTGTGCTGCCCTCAAGTGGCCAAAAATCTATATTAATGCAAGTTTTATATTATTTTGCATTTTTTAGATCAACAAGGAAAGCTGCATATTAGATCATGACTCAGAAGGACGGCCCAGAAATCTTTGCAAAACTTCAGTGAGAAAGGTTTGAAATACCAGGTAATTCAGCCTACATGATGGTAGTTGATCTGCCTATCCTTTCATCCACAGGCACAAGCAATTTATAGCTCTGCAGTGTGGTGATTGTTGAGTGAACATACTGATCCGCGGGAGCTGATTTGTGCTGATTACCGGGGCCTACGGGAGTGTGTGTGTGTGTGTGTGTGTGTGCGCTACAGCCAGGTGATTGTGTGGGATCCTACATTTGGCACTTGTTACTGTTGTTTTCCACATAGATGCTAATCACCAAGCATGTGCCAGAGGCATGATTACATGTCACACAGCTCCCTCGGTTTTTGGCCCTCTCACTGTGAATAAACCTCTGCAGCCACACTCTGAACAGCCTGAGATCCACAGAGCCACAGCTCCCCCGACAGGTCACTCTACAAAAGACACCAATAATGTCAGTATGCAAACTCCTTCTTAATCACCACAAACGGAGCCATTATGCACATTACTTTTGTAAGGAAAGACTTGCACATGTTCTGATTTAACAGATGTAAATCTGCATGCATAATTTTATTCCATCACCCAAAGGTGCCCAGCACACATAGTCTTACAATATGTTACTTGCACTGCATTAAGGCAAGATAAACAAATAAAAAAAAAATACAAAACATAGCAAATGGCAGTGTCTATACATAAAAGTATTAAACTAGACATGCAGCATATGTTGATGCCTGTAAAAAAGACTGTCTGTGAACATTACAGGACAGCAATGTCTGGCTTACATTTAAAAAAAGTAATAACATTTAAAAGAATTCTGAGATCAATTTAAAAATTCACAATGGAATGTAAAATGTATTGCATTCATGATTTTTTCAGCAACGGTGTTTTCAAATAGAAACACTGTCAACAAAACAAAACTTTGCTATCTCTTTTTGCTCATCCTTTATTTCTAAAATCACTTCCAGGTGTAATCTAAAAATTGTAGAAATTCACAATTCAAAATCCTGGATTTAAAGCTGGGTTCCCACTCCAAGACTTTCAAAGTCAGCAAATTGCTTTACAACTCAGCTTGATGAATATTTAACAAAACACTGTAGATCCTTTTCAGATATTAAAACAGATCCATCTTTTTTTAACTTGTATGGCTTAAGATATAAAAACAGATGGCCATTATCTTCTCTCCTTCTGGTGATCACACACTCCTGATGCTACGACGCATGATTTCTTCATCGTTGAGTCTTTCTAAGTCTGTCTTAAACTGACTTGCTTCAGGTCGCTCTTCTGGCTTCACACACAGCATTGGCCTTATTATTAAATGCTGTAACACAGAAAGAACAGCTACTGATATGTTGCATTAAGAAATTCTATCAAACTGCAGTATTACTGCACTCTGCAGCATTTTCAACAAGTGGACATCACTGGGCAACCAACAAAGATAAGTATTTTAAAAAGGCAGATTGCTTTATTCTGTTGGAGATTTGTCTATGTCAAGAGTAACTGTTGTTGTTTGGCACCTCTGACATTTA
>NC_045749.1:17904439-17916541 GCF_008692095.1 Etheostoma spectabile | reverse complement strand
AATGTAACAGAAGTTCAAACAACGTTATGTCCACCTCCCACCTGCCCTGTTGGTGAACATCACCAGTAAACCAGCATGCTGTAGAAAATACTCAGTGGATTTACATGCACCTACTTACAACAGTGGACAGAAACTTGTTCTACCTGTGTATCCCAGTTTATGTGGTAACCTGGTTACCACAGTGTAAACATACTGACTGATCCATATTGCAAGTACATTGACACAATTTACAAAATGACATACCTCATCGGGAAAAATGTGATGAAACCGTTGGGGAAATTTCTGTTTTCTGATATCAGGCCAAACCTGGAAGTCATGCAGTGGTAGAAAGGAGAAATAACATGTAACAGGCTTGGCACATTCTCTGTTGAACTGAAATATTAGGATTTTTGATAAAAATGTCTGGCATGTTTACAAAAACATGAAACATTGCGGGCTATTAACTGCTGATAACAACACACTAAGGTGGCGTTCACACCTGCCTTGTTTGGTCCAGACTTTAGGACTTTTAGTTTGATCCAAACCCAAATTACAGGTGTGAAACCTCCCCAGACCCCTGTCCGTAACAAACGCCCAAAATATGATCTGACCAAATGAGGTAGTCTCGGTCCTGATCAAACTGAACCATGGTCCGGTTTGTTTATAGTGTGAAAGCATTTATTGGACGGTTCGGACTTTCGGACCAAATACAGGAAGCTCTGGCAGGCTATCATCGTGGTATAAGACCGGGAAAGCTCCTTTGAGGAATAGCTCCGTGCTTAGTGCGTTTGTGAGAGAGCAGACAGCTGTCAGACCTGAGAGTACATCAGCAGTTTACTTGTTAAGTGGTAGTAAATGTACAGTTTTAGGTTTCCGTTTGTCTCTGAATGTAAATGGGTCACATATAGATATTTAGTGTGCTTGCATAACTGCACTGTGAAACCAAACGTATCAAAAATATGAACCTCGGTCAGGTGTGAAAGCCCCCTAACTACAATTTTGTGACTGAACAACTCACCAGTGCCCTTTCATGACCAGTGGGAATTTTCCAAAGGACTTCAAAGCATATCAACCCCAGAGCAAACATGTCAACTTTTCGGTCATAATTCTTCTGGCTCTTCTGTTGTAAAAAGAAAACACAATATTAAAAGATATTTTGCTGATTTAAGTCCAGCTCTGTGCCATCTTAGTGTGGGCAGTGTGTCCAGACGAAGGGTGTGTGGCTTCCCTTTGTGGTGCTGCCCTCTTTGGAGTGGGAGCAGCGGAGGTCTGCGGAGCTCTTAGCAGATCTCCGCTGCTCTGCTCCAAACACTGTCTGCACTAAGACAACACAGAGTTGGATTAAAATTGCCACTGCAAGATATTAGGCAGCCTAATGTCTTTTTTTAATCACAATTAAGGTTATTTGTCATTTCAAAATATATATTAAATATAACCAGTAATGACACGCCATGAAACGGGAAAAACTGACAATTAGTGTAAAAATTAGTTGTTGTATTTTTCTAAAAAGGTGAAGTAGCTATGAAGCATGATGATACCGCATTCTGAGGTGTCCCATCTTTTAATGCTGGGAGCTCCACAAATTAATTTGTAATGAAAATAATGAAATGTAATATTAGTATAAACCATCTCACCTGCTCAGGAGCCATGTAAGACGGGGTCCCTTTGCACCCAGTTCTCTCCAACAGGTTCTCAGCATCGTCATTGTTCTCATTAGCGACCAGACCAAAGTCTCCGATCTTCACTTCTCCATTTTCCCCAAACATGATGTTGGCGGGCTAACCAGGGGCAGAAAATTAACAAATATGTAGCTCCATGACTGATGATGACTGACTGTGATGTGGTAGAGATGGACTTTGTCTCACCTTCAGGTCTCTGTGGATGAGCATCTTGGAATGAATGTACTCTACTCCACTGGCCAGTTGCAAAAACAGCTGAATAAACCTTTCATCTACTCTCTTGGAGGCTCGCAGAGGTTTCTTCACATTCTGAGTATTCCTCTCCTCTATCCACACTCTAAGTGTTTTGGTGTCACACAACTCCATCTTAATATAAAGGTACCTGAATGAATAATCCATGGAAGACCTAGAAAAGTAAGAAAAGACAAAGAAATGATGCACCTCAAGTAAGCAAATATTTATAATAGTAATAGGACATGACTTACTCTGAGGAGCTGCAAGTGTCCTCTGCATTGTCCCCTTGGTATCCTGAATCCTCCAACCAACATGTATAGTAACGAACAATGTTGCTGTGATGGAGGTTCGACAATGCAATCACCTCTCGTAGAGCTTTTTCGACACTAAGAATAAGAAAATAGTTCAGCTCAAACTTGTTTTGCATTACATCGTAAATTTATATACCGTACTCAGAGACTACGATGGAAAAATATAAGTTAGCATTTCACTTACTTTTTAAAGCGGACAATCTTCACAGCATAATCCATCTTCGTCAGTTTATGTTTTGCCTTGAAAACTACACCAAAGGCTCCTTTGCCGAGGAGGTTTGCAGCTTTGCAGTCAAATTCTGATTCAAACCTGTAGAAAGACAAAATACAAGTCTTTATTATTGCATATCAGTTGTGAAAACATGCAAACAAATGCACCACAGAAAGATTGCAATTTAATGTTTTTTTTGTTATTTACCGTACCTCGAAATTTCTGATTGGGTTGATGTCTTCTCATTGGAACCGTTTCCTGTTTTTGCATTTTTACGAACCACTGCATCCTTAACAAACAAAGGAAATTGTGACTTAAAGCTAACATACAAATCAAATCTCCAACCAGCTCACTATACCTCACGGCTGCTTTGACAGTCAGTTTGCCAATCTATTGGGAATCTAACAAGAGAGGCAGCAATGTAATTAATTTTTGATATAATATTTTGTCAAATATAATTTACTGTAGCTTTACAGTATATCTCAAGTTGGTTTACCGTCTTTTGAATTTCCAAGCAGCAACACTGAGTCCCTTAATATATTAAAGAAATATAGAAAATGGTGCCTTTCAGAGACATATCAAATTATTTGACATGACATGAAGGTCCATCAAAAGTTAATCTATCAATGTCACACAGATTGGGGTTTAGAAAGTCAATGACTAACCTGATCCTTGGCAGGAGTTGATGAAGAGGTGAAATCAACAAAGTCACTGGGAGTCTCGCTTTTTGTTTTTGCATCATGGTACTCCCTTGGAGAATACAAAAGACCCATTAGTAAAACGTTTTGACATTTAAACCCTAAACTCTACTTGACTTACGGTGCATTCGGGGGAGTGGACGGCCTGACCGGTGCATCATCATCATCATCATCAGATAGAGCTGACCAGGAGGACACCTGCAACACAAAGTCTTTCACTATTGCATTTTATTATCTTTTATAGTAATTTTCAATTGAGCTGGAGTTTTCAAGAATAGGCAGGCACTCAACATTGTCCTAACTTGGGTGCCCTCTAGCTCACCCAGTATTTTGTAATATCCTATCATTTAATAGAAGGAAAAAACAGTGTTTATTACTACTTACCTCTGTAGTTTTATTGCCAAATTCATTATCAGATACAACATTGGCTGCTTTCTCCTTAACCTTCCTCTTTGTTTTCCCCGTGACAGCTGGATACTCCTTATCACCAACCATGGAGCTACAGCATCTAACATTGCACAAACATTATTTAATGCATTTTTAAAATGGTGACTAGACAGCTATGAATGAATTTGGATGCAGTGTGGAGACCTACGGTGTAGCATTATTTGGTTCTGGTCTGATTGACTGCCCAGCCCTTAAATTCAAACTGACAAAGTTACTATGCAAGGTTCCGAGGTTGACTTTAGGGACACATTTCTGATGAACTGGTGCAGTAGGGTTATTTGCAGCATTTTCTGTCTGAAAGAAGAAAAAAAGGATACACTTTTTAATAAATATTGCCATCCATTTGGATTATCAAATCAGTCAAGGCGACATGCTATATGGCTTTTGAATTGGAGTACACGATACAACATGCACCATTTCCCAAAGAAGAATCTTACCCCAGGTATCGGATTCTCCTTCTCATGCAGATGTCTCAGGGCATTTTTAGCTGCATTCTGCTTGGCTTTCTTTGCACTGTCTCCCACACCAACGGGAAAGCCTTGACCGTTGACCACAGCCCTCTTGAGGAATCTAATGAATTATTGTAAAACCTATAGTTATAGCCAAGATGACTTGAGACAGTGTGCAATAAAAAATATCCGTTAACAACTCATTTATGAGCTTCACATAAGTGTGTGTCTGAATGTATATCAATCTCCATAATTTTGGACAAAGAAATTCAACAATCATATACCGTATTTTTGCCATTTTCAGAGGGTCATACATAGATAATAGATAGATATGTTCCGATTCTGATTATAAAATAATACAAGTATAAGCACAACTGACAACTTCACTGCCATATTGTTACTTTATTAAGGGATCAATCCTATCTAAGCCTGCCATTTCTTTACTCCATTAAGTGTTCTATTTGCAAAGTTCTCTTTATTGTTTCCCCACTACTGATTTTTCAAATAGTGTAATTGACAGAGTAGTCTTGCGCTTTATTATGTAACGTTGCTAGCAGTGTTTGGTATTTTAGTTGTAGCTTGTGCTTTTCATTAACTTTTACACACTTTATTGTTTGCATATATTTGTATCTCCTTATAACATCATTAACTGTACCCAACCCTGTTTGTTATCACGTTCAGCCTGATATTTTATTCAAGATAATCGTGATGAAAACTCTCTGAACAGTAGCAATAATCAAAATGTGATTTATATTATCAGATGAGGATATTACTAATTTTTTTAAAAAACATTTTCATTTATTTTGGTCTGTAAATGATTATACAAACTAGTTTAATTCTTTTTTAACACAGAATTATAAAATAGGTACTAAAATATCCTATGATTTTATAAGCATTTTTTTATTGTAAAGAAATGCTATAAATCTATTATGAGGCTCTCCCTTTTGATCTATTCATGTAAAAACACTTTTGTTGACCGCAGCTAGCTTTCTTACATATTGCACAAAGCTTATTTATTTCAAAATAAACATCCTATGATTTTATAGGGGGTTTTTTTATGTACAAAAATGCTATAAATCTATTTGCGGCTTGACCTTTTGACCTATTCAGCTGAGTTTACCCAGTGTTTTGACATGTATAGGTCAGCCGCATAAAAGATTTATAGCATTTTTTTACATTAAAAAAAGGAAATACTGAAAAAATAAGCTTTGTACAGTGTGTAGTTAGCTGAGTGCACAAAAAGTATTTGACATGAAAAAAAAATTGAAAACAAGAGTAGGAAGCACGTCATCATTAGACAGAGAAAAAACGTGAGCAGAATTTAAATCAACGCCAGAGTGCTAAGTGGTGCTAGCATTGACTGTAAATAACTAAATATATAAGGCTAGTAGTCACTGATATTTATAAAATCATAGGATGTTTTTTGAAAGAATAAGCTTTGTGCAATGTGTAAGAGAGTTAGCTGAGTGCACCAAAAGTGTTTTGACATGGATTGGCCAAAAGAGAAAGCTGCGCAATAGATTTTTCAAACGTGTCGAATATCCAATGTCTAATACAAAACCAACTTTACCACGGTCGAAAGACTTCAAATATAAAGACTGGACTAGTTAGTTTGGCGAATGCATGTCTGGCTCACTTCACTTCGATAAAGTACACGAACACTAATGACTGCGAGATGAAGCCTCATAAGCCAGAAAATAGGTTCGCAAAGGGGTTCGGTGTAGGTTGTAACTAACCTGTGGCGAAGTCCCTCGGACTCCAAGTCTTCATATTTCAGGTCCCAGTGTGCTCGCCGTGCATACTTATTTAGCTCAAGTACGTAGTTTTTCTTCTTTCCCATCCCGATTTATAATACCGAGACAACACAAATCAGTGACTAGGCTACTAGCTAGCTACAAGCACCGCTTAGCACTTCGGCTCGGATTTAAATTCCGCTCACTTTTTTTACTCTGTCCATACAACTGTGGGGCATTACCTTAGCCAGTTAAAGAAGGCCATAGACCGTTAATATTAAAACAGTCCATGGGCATTACCGCCATCCACTGGTACGGAGTGTGGCTCGAGAATCGTACTCGATAAATCGTTCTCACAAATTCAGCAAATTCAAATCCGTCAGTGGCGTTAAATGGTAGCCAGTCTGCAAAACAACTATTGTTGGACTCAACTTACAGTAACTTACTGAAACTGGAATTAAATCCATCTGTTGCTGGATACTGACAGGTAGCTCTAAAATACGCAATTTTACTGTATTTTGGTCAGTGTATAAAGGTCAATGTGTATTTTTTTAAGGGGTCCTTAGCCTAAAAATTGTTTAAGACCCCTGTTATAGTCATTATATATTTAATTTAATTTAAATACTCTTTATTGATTTCCCATGGGGAAAATACAATTTACACTCTGTTGTTATTACACATTACACAAAGGCCTGAAACACACACACACACACATGCTCAGGTCCTTTACATGCTCTAATGGAGAGATGTAATAGTCTGCTGAACAGCCACCCTGAGCAGATGAGGGGGGTTTGGTGCCTTGCTCAAGAGCACCTCGGCAGTGCCCAGGAGGTGAACTGGTATCTCTCCAGCTACGAGTCCACTCTCCGTACTTTGGTCCATATGGGGACTTGAACCGCAACCCTTTGGTTTTTACCTATTCTCTAATGTTGCTGGTTTTGTATTTAGTCTATTATTACTACTTTAATGCTGTTTAATAGAGTTGTTTCTGTCTGTTATTTCTGTGTTCTTTCAAATGTAAAGTGCAATGAGACCATTTTATACTTTATATATATATATATACATAATTTGATCGATTGATCTGATTACAACCCATCTGGACTCCAAAGTCTGACTGATGAAGATGCCTCAATTGTTTTGTTTTCTACTCCCACTTTCCTTTATTGAAACAGTAATGCCATTGCAGTGAAAGTTAGACCAAAAACTAAAACTAAAAATGGAATACAGTATAAAAATGGACTTATCTGATGATATACATGCATTAACAAGCAGCTTCATGTACAGTAACATTTTTCTGTAAATGTAAATGGTAACAGTTCACACATACACACTGTAGTGACAAGCCCTAATACTTTAGCCGCTAGCTGCTAATTGAAGTGAGATGTTTTAGACCTGTAGTCAGAAACCAGTATCCAGTCTTTACATCATGTGTTGATTTTCTCACTAGTGTCCATATCCCATAAGGTCCAATAAGTTTCAGCACAAAAATAAAACAAATATAGCCACGATGTTGTCCAAGCACAGAAAAAAAAAAAACTATTTGCCGCCAACACCTGTGGTCACCATCATGAACTTAGCCTGTGGCAGTGTTGCAGTGGCCTGAACACACTAGTGCGCAGGAGCAAATTACACTTAAACACAAACTGTCAGAAGGTGTGTATGTAGGCAAGGCCTACGTGCAAAAAGTTGTATGGGAACGGTTTGTTGAGATGTTTAACAATGCAGTACATTTGATTTCATCTTCTGTGGAACTGCAGGATGAAGTCCAGAAAAAAATTCCTTTGGAGACGGGACATCAAAGTAGGCCTATATGTAACCTTATCTAATAACAAATGAACAATTTGCCGTGCAACCATGCATTATTTTTTTTCAAACAGAACAAAGCAAACTCTGTTGTGACACCACTTTAAATACATTTAACCATTTCCAGCATTAAAAAAAAACGCGGACACAGAAAATACACACACATAATTATTTGGGCCAGATGGCCAGATGTGAATTGATGTAAAAGTTACTTTAAAACTTTCAAATCATGATTAATTTTATTTCATGTTTTGTTCCCTTTAATGAAACCCATAAAGTCATGCCCTCTTCTTAGGTTGTTTATCATTTGCATGGTTAAGGATTTGTCCTCCTGTCTGCATGTTGAAGTGTCTTTGAGCTAAACACAGAACCCCAAACTGCCACCTATTGCCATAGGAGTGTGAGTTAAAGTCCTGCGTAAAGTGCTATATAAGTACAGTACATTAACCATTGTTCTACAAATATTTTTAACATGATATTAATAACAGCATGTCAAATCATTTCATTAAAACAGACATCAGAATATACATATTTCCTTATGCTCTTAAGGCTTGTCACAATTGCTTGTGATAATCAGATAACATATTTATCAGTATATCAAATAATGTGATTTAAATCACAGAAAACAGAAGAGCCACATCTCTATATGCTAATGGGTCTTGTCACAATTGCTTGTGATAATCAGATAGTTGCATTTTCCTGACGCACATTTTTTGTGCTGAATGTCTGAGCCCACTTCTCCAGATCTGCCTTCAGTTGACTTGCATCAGGTCGGCCTTCTGGATTCTCACGCAGCATTAACTTGATGATATGGTTCTAAAAACAACAAAAACACATAACAGTGCAAAGCCCTGCATGTCAGCCTCCCTGCTACTCTGCTGGTGACCATCGTGACTAAACTGACACCCTATGGGAGATACTACTCCATGTGACAGGGGAATCAGTGAGGATAATAAGTATACTGTGACCTACCTCTTGGGGAAATGTCTTTGAAAAGTCATTGGGAAGCTTCTGACATCTGGCATCATCCAAAACCTGGTATTCATGGGGTAATAAAAGGATGAAAGAATATGTTAGCCTGACATTTATTAATAATTCAAAATATGGGAGAAAAAGGTTAAGCAAGACCGATTATAAGATGAATAAAGTTCCATCTCATCTCCTATCTACAGTCATAGGGTCACATTGTTGTGCTAAGTCATATAATCAATCTTTAATAACCACACATTGTTATGTCCTATTAATACAAGACTCACCACTCGTCTTTCATGGCCAGTAGAGACTTTCCAAAGGAGTTCCAAATATATCAACCCCAGAGCAAAGATATCCACTTTTCGGTCATAGTGCTTCCTCCTCTTTTGGGACAGAATAAAAACACAGTATTGACACAACATACTTCAGCAGCAAAAAGTTATACTTTTATTAATCACCATTAAGATGAACTAGTTACTGTATGCTCATGAGTTAACTAAAACTTCAGTTTTCAAGTGCCCGCATAGCTCAGTTGGTAGAGCGGGCGCCCATTTATAGGGATTTACTCCTCGACCCAGGTCTTCAGGTTCTTTACTGCATCTCATCCCCCCTCTATCTCCCCTTTCATGTCTTCAGCTGCACTGTCAAATAAAGGCTTAAAAATGCCCAAAAGATTATCTGAAAAAAAGCTGATTGTACTGCTTAAATTTGCAATTCAGTTTTTAAATAATGGTGTGTTGATGTAAAAGTTGTAACACGTTTGATGTAAACCTTTTGATTTTATGGCTCTCACTGCAAAAGTTAAAGACAGGTGAGAGTTTCAGGAAATCTAGGAGTATTAATCAATTGTGAAAGGACATATAGGTAGCCTAACTAATTAAGCATATTAGAAAAACTTATTCTCACTTGTTCCGGAGCCATGTAAGATGGGGTTCCTTTGTTCTCTGTTCTGTCCATCAAAGCATCATCATCTTTGGTGACCAGACCAAAGTCCCCGATCTTCACTTCTCCATCCAGCCCAAACAGGATGTTTGCAGGCTAAACATTGGACAGCAAAAACAGAAAGTGACACAAATTAGAATTACCCCATCGCAGTAATTCGAGTTGCAGTTTACATCCATGTCTGTTTAGACTTTTGTAACATACAGTATGTAGTAAAGGAATTTATTAAAAAAGGTGTCAGGTGTGTTGTTTGGCCAGACATTGATGCTTCACACACACATCTTTAGCCCGGTAGCACAACAATCACTAAAACATCTATATATATCACCACAGTTTAGTGGTGTCACAAATTCAGTCTCCGACAGAATGTGTAAATATAGTCACAATTTCCTCTTCTGTTCCTTAGTTTTTGTGTTAAATATTAAATATAATATATATTATGTCAGTGAAGTTGACCTTGTACCTTTTGGATATAAAATGTCATCACTTCATCATATTATCCTATTAGACATTTGTGTGAAATGTTATCATAATTAGCATATCAATTTTTGTATTATGGTGTTAGGTTTGCTGCTGGTAGCACTCTGGCTCCGCTTTCCTCCCCTGTCTGTCCTTAATTGTGGGAGTGAAGCCTGGTGTGAGGGAGTCAGGGTTCCAGCTGCAGCTACTCTAATCACCTCTGCTTCAAATACCCGGTCAACCTACCACTCTTTGTCAGATCACAGTCAAGACGACCACGTTAGTCTCGCTGCTGACCCTGCCTGTTGCACTAGTTTTTGTGATATTTGCTTGTCCTGATTATTCTTTGTCTGCCACAGTTCCGTGAACCTGACTCCTGCTGCCACTTCACTCCTGCTATCCACCACTCCTGCTATCCACACTGGATCTCTGGATTATTAGACACAGACCCTCAAACATGGTACCACTTTAAACTTCAAACTTTAGAAACAGCCACGCAATTGCATTTTATTTTCAGACTCAAAATACCGCCTTACCAGCACTTGTTGCACCTTTTCCGACTCACGTGAGACCAAGTCGCCTCACTAGGTCGGTCTCACAGGCCCTTATTCCAGTTCCCCCATACAAAAACAACTTTGGTCAGAAATCTTTTTTTATACATATACAAAGATTTGGAATAACATTCCGTATCACATCAGAACACTATCATCTATCACATATTTTAAAAAGGCATACAAACGGCTCCTTTTTAATAGTTACACTTGCACACATTAAAAAATGTGTTTATGTATTGTCCAAGCCTTGTTTGCACTGACCGTATGTGTCCAGCCCAGCTGATGTTTTGTATAAATGTCTTTGTCCTTATGTAACTGTATTGTGGATTTTATTTGTCGAAATCTGTTTTTCCATATCTATGTCTTGTATTAATGTTTGTCCTGACATGCTGTAACCATGTTTTATGTTTCTGCAGAACAGGAACCTGCTGAAAACCAGTTTTTAAACTGAGTCAGGCCCGTTTTTATATTGTAATGTTACTTTTTCTAACTTTCCTGTATAATAAATGTATGAAATGGAAAAACGCACTCTCTGTACCCCGGGTTCCCATTGGATTTTGGACTTTTTTTTTTCTGTTGCATCCCCAAACTTGGACATTGGAATAAACCTGTTAAACTATAATTTTTGTCTCTGTGTTGTCTGCATTTGGGTTCAACCTAGTTCCACACGTAACAGAGTGTGTTTTGTGAAGTCACACCACCAAAATTCTAATCAGTTCATCCTTGAGTCCAAATGGATGTTTGTGCAAAATAAGAAATTCTCTCCATTGGTCTGGAGATATCACATTCACAGCTGCTGCTGGCGCTGTGGCACAATATACCTAATTAAAATAAATCCAGCTTCTTAAACAATGAACATTAACTAGTGAAGAGCTTGAAACAAACATTTTTGTCTGTTTGAAACCGGCAATAAATCTAAACAGTATGTGGCTTGCGTTGGTGATTTTGTTTTTTCCAAGTTAATTAGATAAATGATCAACTAATATCTAATTGATCTTAAAATATGAGTGTCACATTATCCTTAATGTTTTTAGTTTAATTTTCTGTATTGAGTCCTCCCTAAAAATGGTTTAGAGTTATTCATGTGGCATTAATTTTGTTCTGTTAAATATTATGTAAATGCCATCCATGTAGAGTTAATAGTATGTTCTAGAGTTTCAAAACCTGATGTCTAAATACTGTGGAAGTCTTCCTCCATTCTAACAAAAGTACTATTTATGTACTAATTATTAGACATTACACACCATGGGTTTTATTTTAAACATTTACTGTACCAGGGCAGACACATATTAGTTTAAGCACATGGCATCGTGTGGCTTTTACTTCCAATTTCTGCCTGAATGGAAGACCCTGTTGATTAAAAACCACATGGTGTTTCCACATCAGTACTGTATTGTAACAGCAGATGAGTGAAGGTCCCATGGCATGAAAATGCACTTTATGAGTTTTTTTTAAAACATTAATATGAGTTCCCCCAGCCTGCCTATGGTCCCCCAGTGGCTAGAAATGATAGGTGTAAACCAAGCCCTGGGTATCCTTCTCTGCCTTTGAGAAAATAAAAGCTCAGATGGACCGATCTGGAATCGTGCTCCTTATGAGGTCATAAGGAGCAAGGTTACCTCCCCTTTCTC
>NC_045749.1:17897360-17904429 GCF_008692095.1 Etheostoma spectabile | reverse complement strand
GCCCAGAGAATTTGGCCCACCCATGAGAGAGAGACATCATGGCTTCCAAATGAGGAAGGTGGCAGTTAGTCAAGGCCACACGTACGCAAGTACTTACACACACATATGCACACACACAATCCTTTTCCTCCTTGAAAGCTACAGACTCAGAAATGGCACAAACTAATCAAAACTCATTGTGGAACTGGCTCTTGTGGCTGTAATTCTGCACCAAGGCGGATTTCTGGGAACGAGACTTTAGATATTGTATTAAGGGACCACTATGGTCTATATAAAAGCATCCAAAGAGCACCATGTCGTGGGACCTTTAACTAAGAGTGAATTTTGGTGACAAGGATAAAGGGACAAAATTTAACCTGCGCTGCACTTCAAACAGCAGGAAAGCAGCAGCACATTTCCACCACCTCTTGGGGCTGCCTAACACTGATGTGAGGAAAAAGTCTAGTATTTGGTGCTGCTACTGTCTACCAGTGAGCACCAGAACAATATACTGGTTCTAGGTACTCTGCCCTCTGACGGGCTTCACTACAGGTTGATTTAGGATATGTCTTAAGGTACTGGTGGAGATTAAGCAGGGTAAACCCAAGGACATTACAAATGGTCACACACCTGAAGCTACATACAGGAAGCTTATGTGTATATCAGCTTTGCCTCAGCCTCACGCTGCAGAGTCTGGTCTCACCTTAAGGTCCCTGTGGATGTGCTTCCTGGAGTGGATATATTCCACTCCACTAACTATTTGCTGAGCAATGCTGAGACTTTCTTCTCTTCTCTTGGTGTCTTGGGGAGACTGATTGTTCTTCTCATCAATCCAGTCTTTAAGGGTTTTGGTGTTACATAACTCCATCTGAATATACAGGTACTTTGCCGATGAATTATCAATGGAAGATCTAGAAAAGAAGGAAAAATATGGAAAATGAAAATAATGTAACACTGACCTTGAACTTAAAATAAGAACATTCAGACATAAGGTAAGTGCCTGGGACTCACTGGGAATAGCTGTAGCTGCCAGCTGAGCTGCCAGCTGAACTGTCCCATCGGTATCCTGAATCCTCCGGCCAAACTGTGTAGTATCTGACGATATTATGGTGGAGGAGGTCTGATAATGTCTTCACTTCTCGAAGAGCTTTCCTGATCCAAAAAAGAGCCAGAAAATTAATCAGTGAACAAAACACAAATGCTGCACATGCAGAGTGGCACCTCTCTCCTGCATACTTACTCTTCACAGAAGACAATCTTTACAGCAAAATCCTTCTCCAGCAGTTTATGTCTTGCTTTGTAAACAACACCAAAACCTCCACTGCCAAGACACTCCATGGGCTCAAATTCTGAAGTAAACCTGTCAATATTAACACTATTGTTTAGGCAAAAAGGTTAAAAAAAAACTGGATTACAGTTATTGGGAGATTTAAGAATCAGTATAAAACACACATGCTACAATGCAAATTAATGTTTTATTCATACCTTGACTGCATGGATGTCTCATTCTGATTATTTCCCATATTCTTGTCTTTGGCAGCCTGCTTAGAGAATAAAAAAATAAATTAAATTTAGAATTGTTTGCAAAAACTAATTGTTTTAACCTTCATGAAGGTAGGATCTATTGCAAGACTATTGTATTAGACTATATTAGTTTTAGCTAGCTGTAACTAATAAACTGGAAACTGAGAGTATATTTGATTGATCTGCCCTCAGTCCATGACTTATACTCCTCCAGAGTCAGGAAACGGGCAGGAACCATCACTGCAGACCCATCTCACCACGGACACAACCTGTTCCAGGTTCTCCCCTCTGGTAGGCGCTACAGAGCACTGTTTGCCAAAAAGAACAGTTTCTACCCACAAGCCATCTCTCTGAACAGCTGACTACTGACCCATAGTGTCAGGTTCAATTCTGGCCAATAACCCAGTAACACGGTCTCTACAGCACCTGTTTACTGGTTCCACTTATTATTCCACTTATTTAGTATTATTCATCATTCCCATTCTCACATCTCACTTACTATTTTTTATTTATTCATCATTCTCATTTTCTATTTCAGAACTGTTCATATGTTCATACTGTTCATATTGTAATATAATAACATAATACTATTTATCCCAGTATCCTTTGCACTATGTTCCACATTTAAATAATTTCACTGAACTCTTCATTGCACTCATGCCTCTATATTGTTTCTGTTTAGAGAATGTATTTATTGTGTATATATTAGTGTGTATATTTTTGTTTTGGTTGTTTTGTATTTGTAAGCACAGTGTGAGTAACTATGCTCCAAAGAAAAATTCCTTGTATGTGTCCTCATACTTGGCAAATAAAGCTGATTCTGATTATTTAAAGGGAGTGGAAAAAATGAAATACCTTGCTGTCCCAGTCTGTCTGCTCCTGAAGAGCAGCCCAGGCCAGCTGAGCTGCTTTCTGTTTGGCTTCCTTGACGCTCTTACCCTCACCCACAGGGTACTCCTTATTGTTGATCACTAGTTTGTAGAAAAATCTGTGTAGGCAGAGAGGATGGATGGATAGACAGATAGATACTTTATTCATCCAAAAGGAAAATTTAGGCATTCATTAGTAAGACAATCATAACACAACAAATGCCTATACTCACATACCTAAGATTAAAAATAAAATTTAAATTTAAAATCACTCATAGAAAAGCAATGACCATGGTAGGGTGAGATACTTTGGTAGACTGTGTGCAATGATGATAGTGTAAAAGTAATGATGATAGTGCAAAAGTAAATATTTAGACCATTGTGTTAAGATATCTTTCTCATATCTGTCAAGAGATTTCATAGAGTGTCTGTAGTGTCTATTCAGGTTACAGAGGTCCAGGTTCATACTCACTGAGGGTCATGAGGTGGACCGCACTTGTTTTCTAAGATGAAGTCATGGATGAGCTTTTCTTTGAGACAGTAGTGGTCGACAAGTCCTATGAAGTTATCCTCTGTAAAACCTTTGTCTTTGGTTATCTTTTCACTGTAATGACGTAAAAACGTATTAAAACCTACCTTATTAAAACCTACCATAATCAAACAGAAACTATGGTTCTCCACTGTTTGTGCTCACCATCCATGTCTGACAAGACTCACATAATATAATATGTGAAGTAAAGAATTTTATAAAATAGTGTTTAATGTATTTTTCAGATAAACATGAATGCTTTACACACATCTTCAACCCAGCAGCACAGAATATATAAACAATCACCACAGTTTCAGCGTGTGCACCCAAGATTAGTGTCACCAATTCAGTATCCAACAGGATGTGAAATATGATCAAAATCTATCCTGTTCCTGAGTTATGGTGCTGATGGACAGACAACCAAAAAACATAATGCCTCCAGTCATGGCTAAAGCAAAAAGGCTGTGGTGAATATGGCCCCTGTGATCAGTACATGTAAAGGACAAATAAAAGCATCAGGAAGAATCTGCAATGAAATTTCTTTCTATCAAGCTACTCTCCCGTCTAACTGCCAATTTATTAGGCGTATCTAGATTAATCCAACAGAGTAAGTGCAACACTCCTGCAGTAAACCCTACCTTTATAAAGGATAAAGGCTTATGTTCAGTATTTGTCAAAACAGTTTTAGAGAGGTGCTGAGCAACTTGATCATAATTTTGGGTGATGCAGTTGAATTGTAATGTTATACACAGAGAGGTGTTTCTGTATTGTAGCCCACCCTCATGATATAAATCTGGTGGACAAAATATTAAAAACAGCTGTCTGTACAACACAACGCAGTTCAACAGAAACTACAGCCTTTAAAATGATCATGAAGTTGAATCAACACCTGTCTAAACAGTTTCAACAAAAACTTAACCTTACTGCAGGACTGTCGTATTAGACTATTTTAGTTTTAGATAGCTGTAACTAATAAACTGGTAACTGAGAGTATATATGACAATTTAAAGGAAGTGGAAAATATGAAATACCTTGCTGTCCCAGTCTGTCTGTTCTTGAAGAGCAGACCAGGCCAGCTGAGCTGCTTTCTGTTTGGCTTCCTTGACGCTCTTACCCTCACCCACAGGGTACTCCTTATTGTTGATCACTAGTTTGTAGGAAAATCTGTGTAGGCAGAGAGGAAATAGATCGATAGATCGATAGATCGATAGATAGATAGATAGATACTTTATTCATCCCAAAGGAAATTTTAGGCATTCATTAGCAAGACAATCATAACACAACAAACACATATCACACATACCTAAGAATAAATTGAAAATCACTCATAGAAAAGCCATGACCATGGTAGGGTGAGATACTTTGGTAGACTGTGTGCAATGATACTAGTGTAGAAGTAATGATGATAGTTCAAAAGTAAATATTTAGACCATTGTGTTAAGATTACTTTCTCATATCTGTCAAGATATTTCATAGTGTCTGTATTGTCTATTCAGGTTACAGAGGTCCAGGTTCATACTCACTGAAGGTCATGAGGTGGACCGCACTTGTTTTCTAAGATGAAGTCATGGATGAGCTTTTCTTTGAGACAGTAGTGGTCGACAAGTCCTATGAAGTTATCCTCTGTAAAACCTTTGTCTTTGGTTATCTTTTCACTGTAATGACGTAAAAACGTATTAAAACCTAACTTATTAAAACCTACCATAATCAAACAGAAACTATGTGTCTCCACTGTTTGTGCTCACCAGATGTCCGACTTTTCCTCCTCTGGTTCACTTGATGCACATCTGTATTTCTCCTCTTCAGGCTTGAAAACAAAACTAGAATTACCGCCTTGTGGTTGTATGTCACCGCCAACCAGTCAAGTTGCACTTTACATCCATGTCTGACCATAATATATGTAGCGAAGACTTTGAAGCAAAGTAATTAAAAGGTATTACGTTTATTTTCCGGGGAAACATGGGTGCTTCACACACACACATCTTCAACCCAGCAGCAAGGGGATCTAACCAATATGGTTATTTGGTTATTGTTGGTTATTTTGTAATGTGTATTGTTTGTGGATATTATCATTTTGGATATTTTTGAGCTTGTTAAGCACTTTGGTCAACTATGGTTGGTGGTATGCTATATAAATAAAAATTGAACTGAACCGAACAAAATACAAAATGTCATATTCTATTACAGATTTGTGTGAAATGTCACAACCAAAAAAATAGTCAATGGCAAGCAAGTCAATACCATTCTTACCTCTGCTTTTTTTGTAGGACTTACATTAAGCTAGGAGAAACTTGTGTGTGATACTACTTACCTCTGAAGGTTTACTGCCGCATATTACATCATATACAAGCTTGGCTGCTTCCTCCTTAGCTTCTTTCCTTGTTTTCCCAGTGGCAGCTGGATATGTCTTACCATCAACCACGAAGCTACAGCATCTAATAAAATAAAACCCTTTATTTAATGCATGTTGAAATGTTGACAGGATACCTATGAATTTAGACGCAGTGAGAGACTTACGGAATAGCATTTTTTGGTCCAGGTATCGTTGACTCCACAGGTCTTATAGTCAAGTTGTTCTTCTGACAATATTCATTGAGCCAACAATTATAATTGGCTTGAGTGATACTTGTCGGATGAGCTGATGCAGAAGGAGTTTCTGCTGCTTCTTCTGTCTGTCAACATAATACAAAATATACATCAAGGAGACATGTGCAATGTATTGGTCTTCTCCTGTACTTATAATAACAATACAAATAACCACATAAGTCAATAAAGAGGTAGGCTATAATTCTCTTACAGGGTGAACTGGTTCCTCCATCAAGCGTTTCAAGGCATTTTTAGCAGCGTTCTGTTTGGCTTCCTTCTTGTTCTTGCCCACTCCTTCAGGATACGCCTTGCCATTCAGAACTGCTCTAACTGTAAATCTGAGAAGAAAATATAAACAATGTTAAACAGAAGAAAGACATTAATAAGCACATTGATTAACATCCCCACAACTGAAGCTAGTAAGTAGGCCTAATTTATTTCATATAAGGCTACAAGAATAATGCTGTGATATTAGGCTAGCCTACTATCAAATTAATTTCCCAGCACAATAGGCTAGTTAATAGAGTACTCAAAGAATATTAAACTTCAACACTGTTGTACATAATAGTCTTTTTTGAAGTGGTTACACCAAATAACCTATGTAGGCTTAACATTTTTGGTTTTGCTTTCTTCAACAGGGGTTGTCAATATGCAGAAAACAATAAATACAATCTCTATATATCTCTATACTATCTTTACAGTATGTTAACCTAAAGTTACATTAAGTTCATGTGGGATTTCAATGTGGCAACCCCTGACAACATGTAGGACAAACATACAATGACATTCTTTTTATCAGGACTACACACATTTTGTGTGACATTTTGTTCTGACTGTCCTGGTCGTACAGAGGATTTCTGTTCTTACGTTTTAATGTGATCAGGGCCAACAGATCCGACTTCCTCCAATTTCAGCTCCAATCCATGTTCCTTTGCATACTCGTATAATTTAGCTACGTCCATTACTATTAACTCAATAGTATTAACTATTAACAAATAACAAAGTAGCCTACTAATCTCAGACTACTATATCATCTAAATTCTGCTCCCGTTTCGATTCCGAGTCAGCCTTAACCGTGTTAAGTTTCGTTTTCTCGGTCAACGTCACTCTACCAGACCCTGTGGCACTCCCATAGACAGGGACAGAAGGGCCACTCCCCGATGTGAGTCGAGTGCAGATTTGAGTCACGCATGCCCAGATTAAAACGGTTTACGGTTTAACATGTCACACCCATTGACAGCTAAAGAAATGGACCAACAGGTCCCGTTGCTCTGGACGGAGACCAGTGAAGGACATTAGAAGCCCTTCTGATGAGAGATCTGTCTTTGAATGGTAGAGTTTTGTTATCTAAAGCCGAAGGAATATCCGGGTCTGTCTATGTATCCTTTTCTTTGAACATTCCTTCTGAAATATCCAAAAAAATGGATAAAATCTTATTGAACTTCCTTTAGAGGAACAGATTATTATTTAAGGAAAGTATAGTATTTGGGTGAAATTGACCCATTTCAAATTTTTACAAGAAAAATGGCACAAGTACATTTTTTTCACCTGAAACTCAACGGCCTTACCTTATTTTCTGTGA
>NC_045749.1:17897274-17897350 GCF_008692095.1 Etheostoma spectabile | reverse complement strand
TTCCTGACTCAATTCAGAAAATGATTCTAAATTGGACCACATTTGTTTCTTCCATAGTGGATTTTTAACATGAATT
>NC_045749.1:17893870-17897264 GCF_008692095.1 Etheostoma spectabile | reverse complement strand
GACAAAAAATGAACCACACTTCCATTTTTAATTTTGTTCTAGTAGAGACTGATTGGATTCCCTAAACATATCAATTGTTTGAAATTGAGATAAAGACATTTGTTAGTAGATTACGAAGTCAATTTATTCATTCACAATTTATTCATTCACAAAATTGATCCAAAACATATTCCCCATCAAACACTATCTTGTGTTAGACATGAATATGAGTAAATCCTTGACATATAATAGTAAAAAGGAATTCTATTTACAAAAGCTTTTTAATGAAATAGTTAAATATGATGATAATGTTATTAATATTAAAGAAAATACTAATATCAACATTGGTGACCTTACACACCGGGGCTTACATTAATACCTGGGCATTTTAACACTTGACTCAACACTGACACTTTTGACTGATAATTTATGGTTAATGTCCTTTTTGTCTTTTTTATAGCCAAAAGTTCTAAATGTTATTATCATTATTATTGTATTACTGTTATTATTGTTATCTTTATACTGTCTTCTATTCTGTATTCTTGCAAAAATTGATGTTGGAAATTTCAATTTCCTCGCGGGAGTCATCCCAAAAGGATTAATAAAGAGAAGTCTCTAAGTCTGGTTATTCTGGTCCTATGTTACTTGGCATTGGATTAAAATCAACTAATTAATTAATCAACCCCTGAATTCTTTTCAATGACATTGTTGAAACAAAATAAAAATATTGACAATATTTCCATTATTGTTTTTAATGATTATTGTATGAACAAAAACACACACCAAATGAGGGTCCAGCCTTGGGAGATCATGGCCGTCCAAGCACTTTCATCTGGCTACCATACTGTCTAAATGAATTGTGTGTGTGTGTGTGTGTGTGTGTGTGTGTGTGTGTGTGTGTGTGTGTGTGTGTGTGTGTTGTGTGTGTGTACATTTAGTGTACTGTAGACGAATGACCATTAGCTTCAGTAACCATTATTTTATTTCAACTTAACATACATTCAGTACAAAACAGCTGTTTGTGACACCACTTTAAATACAGTAACTTTACCCATTTCCAGCATAGAATAAAATGTCACATGTGAACACAGAAATTACTGAAACGTGATTAGTTAGAATAAAAGCTGACAGATGTGAATTCGATAAAAACTTGATTTCATTTTTCTTTCCCGGTCATTTAAAACCCTGATATTATAGGTCTTTGGTTCTTCATATTTGGCAGGGTTAATGATTGAGCAAACATATAACCCAACTAGCGCCCGGGACCCGGGGGGGACCCGGCGGCAAGCCCCGAAAACCAACGCCCAACAAGTATGGGCCGAGGGATGGATACGCAGATGAAAGGAGGTATGCGAAAATACTACAAGTATCGCTCATAAAAAATAGGGGTAGGACGACTAAGGGAAATCAACAACCTAGAGTTATACACCTAAGACAAGGTGAACTTACAATGACAATTAGACATAATAACCACATCCTCTAGTATGCTTATGTATCTGTGTGGTACACAGTTGCGTTGATGTAGGATAAATGCGGGAGTATGTGGTGCTTATTCGCTAGACACAGGCACGAGTGTGTGGTATGTGGTGTGCCTTGGTATGGTGCGTGGTGAGACACACACACCTGATACAAGCGCGGAGCACTCCTTGTGGGGGCGGCGTTCGGGTTAGTGTGGCGTGGTGCAGTCGTGGGTACGGTCCTATCGTGGGCTTCGGTCCTGCAGCAAAAGGCATAACCCGTCTGACTTGAATAATGGAGGTTCTGAACAAAAAAAAAAGACGTCAACGACAAAACCAGAAGGGTGGCGAAGGTAACGGCAGTTCGGATCCGGACCTCCCTGCTACGTCGGTTGGCGTGTGAAGTGACGCCATGAAACAGTGTGACTACACACCTGTGTTACCGCCGGCTACATGGAGAAAGAGGGATACGATCACCTCCATGGGTGCATGCAGGTGGGGTACTGTGACATAGAGGGGTCATATGATCAATAAGGTGATGGCTGGGTGTGGAGACTACAGGAGGTACAAAAAATTGTGGGTAAATAGTACATTGTGGATGGCAAAGGAATACATGGTGTGTGTTGATCTGTCACCCAATCATGGCATACTTGCGAAAAAGCCTGTGTTGGGTAAACGGAAATTTGGTGAATAGATGGGAATACAAATACACAATCTTGAGGGGTGAGGCACTAAGCATAAAGTAAGATTCAGGATATCTAGAAAGGTGACCTAAGACTAGATAAATCTGCTCCACATGATACATAGTGTCAAGGACTAAAAGATGACGCGTAACATACATTAACACGTCATCTCCTTCACAGCAAAATAATTCTTAGTCAATGCATTAGGCAAACTCATTCCATTTGGGTCTATGAGGACAAATTGAGACAGTACTTAGACAATTTGTCCAATCTGAGTTTTCTCTCACATGACTATTTGCAGCAGCTCTGGGCGGAGTTTAGCACCTCCCATGACAATTCTGATTGGTTTAAGAAATGCCATTAAACCGAGCATGTTTTCCTCCCATCCCGAATGCTGTGTGGACCCTCCTTCAGCGCACTTTGGAGGAGGGTCCGACAAAGCGAGACTAGCCCATAACGTATAATAACGTTCCATCTCATCTCCTAACTACAGTCATATGGTCACATTGTTGTGGTAAATTATATAATCAATCTTTAATAACCACACATTGTTACGTCCTATTGATGCAAGACTCACCACTCGTCTTTCATGGCCAGTAGAGACTTTCCAAAGAAGTTCCAAATATATCAACCCCAGAGCAAAGATATCCACTTTTCGGTCATAGTGCTTCCTCCTCTTTTGGGACAGAATAAAAACACAGTATTGACACAACATACTTCAGCAGCAAAAAGTTATACTTTCATTAATCACCATTAAGATGAACTAGTCACTGTATGCTCATGAGGTAAGTGAAACTTCAGCTTTCAGCTCAGATTTTAATGATTACATTTGCAATTCAGTAAAAAAAAAATGTTATGTAGAACTGTATGTTGATATAAAATCTGTAATGTGTTTGATGGAAAAAACTTTGATTTGTAAAGCTCTCAATGCCAAAGGTAAAGACAGTTGAGACTTAAGTGTGAACAGGCATTTAGGTAGCCTAACTAATTAAGCATATTATAAAAACATATTTGTTGACACAATAATTGTGGAGACTGAACAAAGTTATATTGTATGAACACTGAACAAGTATTACTGTTTAAAAGTTATCATGTGAATATTTTGAAACCTTGAGAAATGAAGAAGAACAGTGAGGCGAGGAGAGCCGGACACTCCTGTGTCTGACCAGTAGGGTAAGATAAGATTAATTTGCAGCTGTGACTGTGTGAATGAGCCATTGTTTCTTGTGTTCACTGTGTTGACCTTAAAACTTGTTTAGCACACCCAGTTTCTCT
>NC_045749.1:17893454-17893860 GCF_008692095.1 Etheostoma spectabile | reverse complement strand
AATAGTAGAGCAGATAATATGATGTACTAACCCACTTTTGTGTAAAACAATGATGTTTAAGCCCACATTCATGTTAAACAACTATATACTACACCCATTATGTAAATCAACTTTCTGTTTACATCCACTTAATAAAACGGCCGAGCAGGGAATGAACATTTTGGAAGACTGTTCAGTGTTTTTCAGCTTTATTCCCTTTGGCCAAAGAAAACCAAGTCTTGTGTCCGTGAGTCATTTTTTACACTCAAGTCCTCGAACCTAACAATAATACAGACAAATTAAAAGTTATTGTCAGTAAAGACCATCTCACTTGTTCCGGAGCCATGTAAGATCGGGTTCCTCTGTTCTCTGTTCTGTCCATCAAAGCATCATCATCTCTGGTGACCAGACCAAAGTCCCCGATCTT
>NC_045749.1:17892749-17893444 GCF_008692095.1 Etheostoma spectabile | reverse complement strand
TTCTCCATCCAGCCCAAACAGGATGTTTGCAGGCTTAACAGTAAAAGCAAAAACAGAAATTGAAACAAATAAATATCTATCGCCCCTCATGATGAGTATTAAAGTGCTCATATTATGCTCATTTTCAGGTTCATAATTGCATTTAGTGATTATATTAGAATAGGTTTACATGGCTTAATTTACAGAAAACACCATATTTTAGTTGTATTGCACATTGCTGGTTTTTCACTTTGTAAACCTACAACGTGCAAAAAAAAGATATATAACACAATAAAGGAGAGGGAAAAACACGGGGTTACACCTTATGGTGTCGTGGACCAACGCAGTCTAAGGGAAGGACACCCTGACAGAAAACCACTGCCTCCAAGCTTGGGGGTAGGGCCCAAAGGCACCAACCTACATCCCGGAAAACAAAATTGTTACAGAAACAACGGAGCATACTATTGCAAGAGCGACCAGGGTGGGAGCGGGATCGCCAACTCGCAGTATGACGGCGATGGGCAAGCCTTAGGGAAGCACCGGCCGACGAGATCTCTAAGTGACACCAAAACATTTTCACCATCGTTGGAATGTGAGAACTATGTATAGAGGAGGAGCAGCAGCACAGATCGCGAGCGAGATAGAAAGGTACCAACTGGACGTACTTGGGATCAACGAGTGCAGCTGGACAGGAGCCGGCAGGATGAAGATGGCTA
>NC_045749.1:17880634-17892739 GCF_008692095.1 Etheostoma spectabile | reverse complement strand
TCTGATTTATAGTGGGGATGAAGAACTGCATAAGAGTGGTGTTGCCATCCTGATAAGACAGCAAACAGAAAAGTCACTCATGGAATGGACCCCTGATCGCGATTATTCTCACGATTATTTGTTGATTTTACCAAAACAAATTTATTGTCACATAGGCTGTTTATAACTGCGAGAGGGGAGTTTGATGGACGCTACTCACAGAGAGACGGTGACTCATTATGAACGGGTCCACACGGTCGAACGGCGGATACACACTCGTGTGTATGAATTTTTGTATCTTCACTGCGCTGCATTTTTATGAACTAGATATCTGGCCATGGGTCACATCTCTGGTCCAGGCTTCGGTCCGCAGCTCCGTCTCCCACGCTGTTACTCTACCAACTGAAGTTAGCTGCATTCAAAAACTTCTCTGTGTTCTTCGCCGTAGCGCCGTGATAACAGTTACCCGCAAACACTGGTAAAATACAGGTTGCCCCTCATACTTAACAATATACAGCTGTGTTAATGAATTAAAACTGTAGACATATATCAGAAGCGTGGACCGGCGGCCGCTGTGTGGCGGGGCGCGGAGAGTAAGAGGAGAGAGTAGGACGAGAGAGCGTAGAAAGATCCACACAGGCACGGCTTTACAGACGAAATGGGTCATGAACGCAAAATTAAACCATATCCATATACAGCATTGTAGTGGAGGCGAGACATTAGCACCGGTGCGTCCTAGAAAGCTAACAGCTAACAGACGCTACTACTAACAGCTAACTACGACCTACTGCACGACTAGCACTGGTCACTGCTGTTGTCTGAAAACAACAATGGGACAAAGTGTTGCTTTACTGGTAACTGGTAAACCTTGAGACTGCGTATTACCGACTGCTATCTTTTGAGTTTTCCTCACGCTACCTGTCCTCTGTGACTGTCTACATCTAGAAACTTAGCTGCACGGGTGCAGTGACTACTCTGACTGGCTCATGAGCAGACGGCTTTATGGAGCGGGAGATGGGCTTTGCAAAAAACCCGAGCGTTCTATGAAATGACGCTTTATAAAAATAATCCGTCGATCACGCCAATTTGATCGTGGGAAGTCCAAATCGTGATCGCGATTAAAATTCGATTAATTGTGCAGCCCTAATTTGTATAGTCATCATCATCATCATTTCTCTTGTGCCAGGAGGCACACAAGGCTTGGACATCACTCCCCCCTGGGTTCGGTTTGCAGCTCCACGTCGTGCTGTATTCCACGTGTTCCAGCCTGCACCGTTACGTTCCAGTTCCACCATTCGCCGCCAAGTTGTTTTTGGGCGGCCTCTTTCCTTCTTCCTTCAGGTATCCACCCGAGGGCCACAGCACAGTCGTCGTTCTGTCCTTCCTCAGCACATGGCCGATCCAGTTCCATCTCCGTCTCCTTACCTCCTCACTGATTTTCTTTGTTTCTGCCATCTCAGAACTGACTTGTTGAGACGTTGTTGTTGCCATTAATCTTGAAAATCTCCGTAAGCTTTGGTCTGGAAGATGTCTATCTTCTTCTCTTCTCCCTTGTTAGTTTCCAGGTCTCGCATCCATAAAGCAGAACCGAAAGGACCAAGCTCTTGAAAAGGGAGGTTTTGGTCTTCCTGCTGATATCGCTAGCTTGCCATATGTTTGATAGCCTTTTGAACTGTGCGCTTGCCAGTGCCACTCTTTTCTTGACATCCCTGTGCCTCCACATCCTCAGGTACGTTGCACCCATACGTGAAGCTCTCTACCTCCTCTACCTCGCTTTCTCCAACCTCAGCTTTCTGTCGCTCTTGCTGTTGGCCTTCATTATGTTGCACTTCTTTCGTTCAGTTTTAGCCAACCTTGGCTGCATTGTCCTCTAATCTTGTTGTTTTGTGCTGAGGTGTTGTTGAAGATAGAAGGCAAGGTCATCTGCAAAGTCAAGGTCTTCCAGCATGGAGTGAAGTCCCATCGGATTCCAGTTCTTTCACCCTCCACAGTTCTCCACATTACCAGTCGATTACCAGGAGGAACAAAAATCCTGACATGCAGCACCCTGCTTCACTCCTGTCGTCACTGGAACCAGTCTGTTGTGTCGTTCTCGTCCATAACGAGCCTGAATCGTCTCATAAAGGGTCTTTACCATCTGGATCAGCTTCCGAGGGATTCCATACTGACGCATGATGGTCCAAAGGCTGTCTCGGTGTATGAATCGAACGCTTTTTCAAGTCGACGAAGTGACGTACATGTGTAGCATTCCATTCGTTGACTTGTTCCGGAATATCCTAAGGATGAATATCTGGTCGCAGTTCCTCTGCCTGTCCTGAAGCCGTTTGTTCTTTCCGGAGCGATGAATCTACTCCAGTTTGTATCCTGTTAATGAGTATCTTGCTGAGCACCTTGCTGGCCAGAGGCACAAAGTACCCCCCCCTCCAGTTTCCACAACTCTGAAGGTTTCCTCGCTTTGGAATTTTGCAAATGAGTCCTTTGGTCCTTGCGCTGGAACTGTCTCTTGGTCCCAAATGAGGCCAAAACCCGTTTTAGTTCTAAGCTGGTCTGTTTGGTGTCAGCTTTAAGCATTTCGCTGAGATTTGTTCTACTCCAGGGGCCTTTCCATTCTTGAGGGCCTTCAGTGCATCTTGATTCTTCAACATCTGGCGCCCTCGATTGGAATATCTATCTCCTCCCTTTCCCTCTCTTCCTCCTGTGGTGGTTCTTCGGGTGCTTCCCTGTTGAGAACTTCCTGGAAATGTTCCTTCCACCTCACTAGTCTGGCCTCTTTGCTCTTCAGCACAGCTCCCCTTCTACTCTTCACTGCTGCTGTTTGTCTGTACTCTGTCCTGTCAACTGTTTCACGATACTGTTAGTTCTTCTGCTTCCGTTTTCCGCTGCTTCGTGGCTCTCTTGCTTTCTCTGACATCCACCTCCTCTTGTCCTCTCTCACGCTCCTCTTCACTTCCTGTCCTTGTCCCTGTACTCTTCATCTGTTTTGTTTTTAATTCTTTCTGAGCGGTACTTTCAATCCTTATCTTGTTGGCTTTTCTTTCGTCGATCAGTCTCCAGTTGTTTGCTGATCCACGGTTTGTTCTTCCTCTCTGAAGCCGAGCACCTCTTCTGCTGACTTGACGTAGGCTCTCTTGCTGTTCCCATACCTCTTCTATGTCTTTCACTCTCGTTCCTGGTCTTTTCCAACTTGCTCGTGACTGCCTCGCAGTATTTCTTCCTCATATCTTCATCTCTCAGTCGTTCCACGTCATCCTCGGCTTGACCTTGTTGTGTTTCTGTGGGTACTAAGACGTAGTTTGATGCGCTCCTCACCAGGTAGTGGTCGCTGTTTGCATCACTCCTCTTGTACTCGGGAGTCCATGACGAAGATCTCCACTGTCCTCTGATCAAAGATGGTCGATCTGATTCTTCACTTTTCCATCGGCTGATACCCATGTTGCCTTGTGGATGTCCTTATGGGGAAAATGTTCCTGTTATCACAGTCCATTCAGCTGGCAGAACTCGCACAGTCTTCTCCGTATCTTCTGTGTCCTACACCCGCACTCCCATTGTCCTCGTCGTACCCTGTTGTCACTTCCACTTTAGCATTGAGGTCCCCCATGATGATGACGATGTCGTTCTTGTTACATCCATCCAATGTTTCCTGTAGCTGCTGTAGAATTGTTCTTTCTCCTCTTCTTCCTTCTCATTGTGAGGGGCGTACACTGAATAACAGTCACTTTCCTGTATCTCGAGTAGAATCTTGCTGTTATTATCCGCTTGTTAATGGGGTCCATTCCATGAGTGACTTTTCTGTTTGCTGTCTTATCAGGATGGCAACACCACATCTTATGCAGTTCTTCATCCCACTATAATCAGGTCTGTCCCGTAGCCATCTTCATCCTGCCGGCTCCTTGTCCATCTGCACCTCGTGATCCCAAGTACGTCCAGTTGGTACCTTTCTATCTCGCTCGATCTGTGGCGTTCTCCTCCTCTATACATAGTTCTCACATTCCATGTCCGATGGTGAAAATGTTTTGGGTGTTCCACTAGAGATCTCGTCGGGCGCTGGGCTTCCCTAAGGCTTTGACCATCGCCGTCATACTGCCGATGTTGGTCCCCCGCTCACCCTGGTCGTCTTGCAATATGATGTCCGTTGTTTCTGTAACAATGTTGTTTTCCGGGAGTAGGTTGTTAGCCTTCTGCCCAACCCCCAGCTTGGAGGGCCGTGGTTTCTGTCAGGGTGTCCTTCCTCTTAGACTGCGTTGGTCCACGACACATAAGGTGTAACCCCGTGTTTTTTCCCTTCTCCTTATTGTGTTATATATCTTTTTTTTGCACGTGTAGGTTTACAAAGTGAAAAACCAGCAATGTGCAATACAACTAAATATGGTGTTTTCTGTAAATTAGCCATGTAAACCTATTCTAATATAATCACTAATGCAATTATGAACCTAAAATGAGCTAATATGAGCACTTAATACTCTCATGAGGGGCGATAGATATTTATTGTTTCAATTTCTTTTTTTGCTTTTACTGTTAAGCCTGCAAACATCTGTTGGGCTGGATGGAGAAGTGAAGATCGGGGACTTTGGTCTGGTCCCCAGAGATGATGATGCTTTGATGGACAGACAGAGAACAGAGGAACCCGATCTTACATGGCTCCGGAACAAGTGAGATGGTCTTTACTGACAATAACTTTTATTTGTCTGTATTATTGTTAGGTTCGAGGACTTGAGTGTTAAAAATACTCACGGACCAAGACTTGGTTTTCTTTGGCCAAAGGGAATAAAGCTGAAAACACTGAACAGTCTTCCAAAATGTTCATTCCTGCTCGGCCGTTTTATTAAGTGATGTAACGAAAGAGTTGATTTACAATGGGTGTAGTATATAGTTGTTTAACATGATGTGGGCTTAAACATCATGTTTTACACAAAAGTGGGTTAGTACATCATATTATCTGCTCTACTATGGGTTAAGAGAAACTGGGTGTGCTAAACAAGTTTTAAGGTCAACACAGTGAACACAAGAAAAATGGCTCATTCACACAGTACAGCTGCAAATTAATCTTATCTTACCCTACTGGTCGACACAGGAGTGTCCGGCTCTCCTCGCCTCACTGTTCCTTCATTTCTCAAGGTTTCAAAATTCACATGATAACTTTTAAACAGTAATACTTGTTCAGTGTTCATACAATATAACTTTGTTCAGTCTCCACATTATGGTGTCAACAAATAGTTTTATAATATGCTTAATTAGTTAGCTACCTAAATGCCTGTTCACACTTAAGTCTCACTGTCTTACCTTTGCATTGAGAGCTTACAAATCAAAGTTTTTTCCATCAAACATTACAGATTTATCTCAACATACAGTTCTACATAACATTTTTTTTTTGACTTGAATTGCAATGTCTCATTAAATCTGAGCTGAAAGCTGAAGTTTCACTTACCTCATGAGCATACAGTGACTAGTTCATCTTAATGGTATAATGAAAGTATAACTTTTTGCTGCTGAAGTATGTTGTGTCATACTGTGTTTTTATTCTGTCCCAAAAGAGGAGAGCACTATGACCGAAAAGTGGATATCTTGCTCGGGGTTGATATTTGGAACTTCTTTGGAAAGTCTCTATGGCCATGAAAGACAGTGGTGAGTCTTGCATCAATAGGACGTAACGTGTGGTTATAAAGATTGATTATATAATTTACCACACAACATGTGACCATATGACTGTAGTTAGGAGATGAGATGGAACGTTATTATACGTTATGGGCTAGTCTCGCTTTGTCGGACCCTCCTCCAAATGCGCTGAAGGAGGGTCCACACAGCATTCGGGATGGGAGGAAAACATGCTCTGGTTTAATGGCATTTCTTTAAACCAATCAGAATTGTCATGGGAGGTGCTAAACTCCGCCCAGAGCTGCTGCAAAATAGTCATGTGAGAGAAAACTCAGATTGGACAAATTGTCTAAGTAGCTGTCTCAATTTAGTCCTCATAGACCAAATTGAAAATTCCAACACAAAGAAAGCTGAAGGAAACGGAAAATATACGCATCCGTCCTGCAGCACCGGAGCAATCCTGGAAAGATATAGAATAATTTCAGGCTAACATATTCTTTTATCATTTTATTACCCCATGAATACCAGGTTTTTGAAGATGCCAGATGTCTGAAGCTTCCCAATGACTTTTCAAAGACTTTTCCCCAAGAGGTAGGTCACAGTATACTTATTATCCTTACTGATTCCCCTGTCACATGGAGTAGTATCTCCCATAGGGTGTCAGTTTAGTCACGATGGTCACCAGCAGAGTAGCAGGGAGGCTGACATGCAGGGCTTTGCACTGGTTTGTGTTGTTTTTTGCAGAACCATATCATCGAGTTAATGCTGCGCGAGAAGCCAGAAGACCGACCCGATGCAAGTAAAGTGAAGGCAGAGCTGGAGAAGTGGGCTCAGACATTCAGCACAAAAAATGTGCGTCAGGAAAATGCAACTATCTGATTATCACAAGCAACTGTGACAAGATCCATTAGCATATAGAGATGTGGTTATTAACATTTTCATGAAAATGTTTAGTGTACTGCCCTTACTGTATATAGCGCATTAACTTGAATTTTAACTCATACTCCTATGGCAATGGGGGGGGGGGGGGCAGTTTGGGGTTCTATGTTTTGCTCAATCATTAACCCTGCCAATTATGAAGAACCAAAGACCTAATATAATATCATGGGTTTTAAATGACCGGGAAAGAAAAATGAAATCAAGTTTTTTCATGAATTCACATCTGTCCAGCTTTTATTCTAACTAATCACGTTTCAGTAATTTCTGTGTTCACAGTTGACATTTTATTCTATGCTGGAAATGGTTAAATGTACTGTATTTAAAGTGGTGTCCATAACAGCGTGTTTGTACTGAATGTATGTTAAGTGAAAAATAAAATAATGGTTATCTGAAGCATAATGGTCATTCGTCTACAGTACACTAAATGTACACACACACACACACACACACACACACACCACACACCACACCACACACACACACACACACACACACACACACACAATGCTTTAGACAGTATGGTAGCCAGAGAAAGTGCTTGGACGGCCATGATCTCCAAGCGTGGACCCTCATTGTGTGTGTTTTTGTTCATACAATAATCATTAAAAAATATGGAATATTGTCAATATTTTTATTTTGTTTCAACAATGTCATTGAAAAGAATTCAGGGTTGATTAATTAATTAGTTGATTTTAATCCAATGCCAAGTAACATAGGACAGAATAACCAGACTAGAGACTTCTCTTATTAATCCTTTTGGGATGACTCCCGCGAGGAAATTGAATTTCCAACATCAATTTTTGCAAGAATACAGAATAGAAGACAGTATAAAAGAAAAATAACATATAACAGTAATACAATAATAATGATAATACATTTAGAACTTGGCTATAAAAAAGACAAAAAGGACATTACCTAAATTATCAGTCAAAAGTGTCAGTGTTGAGTCAAGTGTTAAAATGCCCAGGTATTAATGTAAGCCCGGTGTGTAAGGTCACCAATGTTGATATTAGTATTTTCTTTAATATTAATAACAGTATCCTCATTTAACTATTTCTTAAAAAGCTTTTGTAAATAGAATTCCTTTTTACTATATATTCAGGATTTACTCATATTCATTGCTAACACACAAGATAGTGTTTGATGGGGAATATGTTTTGGATCAATTTTGTGAATGAAAAATTGTGAATGAATAAATTGACTTCGTAATCTACTAACAAATGTCTTTATCTCAATTTCAAACATTGATATGTTTAGGGAATCCAACAGTCTCTACTAGAACAAATTAAAAATGGAAGTGTGGTTCATTTTTTGTCATAAGGTTATAATTCATGTTAAAAATCCACTATGGAAGAAACAAATGTGGTCCAATTTATACATTTTCTGAATTGAGTCAGGAATACATGTTTATCACAGAAAATAAGGTAAGGCCGTTGAGTTTCAGGTGAAAAAAAGTACTTGTGCCATTTTTCTTGTAAAAATTTGAAATGGGTCAATTCACCCAAATACTATACTTTCCTAAATAAAATCTGTTCTCTAAAGGAAGTTCAATAAGATTTTATCCATTTTTTTGGATATTTCAGAAGGAATGTTCAAAGAAAAGGATACAAAGACAGACCCGGATATTCCTGCGGCTTAGATAACAAAACTCTCATTCAAAGACAGATCCTCATCAGAAGGGCTTCTAATGTCCTCACTGGTCTCCGTCCGAGCCGGGACCTGTTGGTCCTTTCTTTAGCTGTCTTGGTGTGACATGTTAAACCGTAACCGTTTTAATCTGGGCAGGCGTGACTCAAATCTGCACTCGACTCACATCGGGGAGTGGCCCTTCTGTCCCTGTCTATGGGAGTGCCACAGGGTCTGGTAGAGTGACGTTGACCGAGAAACGAAACTAATAACACGGTTAACGCTGACTCGGAATCGAAACGGAGCAGAATTAGATGATATAGTAGTCTGAGATTAGTAGCTCTACTTTGTTTTTTGTTATAGTTAATACTATTGAGTATCAATAGTAATGGACGTAGCTAATTATACGAGTATATGCAAAGGAACATGGATTGGGCTGAAATTGGAGGGAAGTCGGATCTGTTGGCCCTGATCACATTAAACGTAAGAACAGAAATCCTCTGTACGACCAGGACAGTCAAACAAAATGTCACACAAAAATGTGTGTAGTCCTGATAAAAAGATGTCATTGTATGTTTGTCCTACATGTGTCAGGGGTTGCCACATTGAAATCCCACATGAACTTAATGTAACTTTAGGTTATCACGTAAAGATAGTATATAGATGATATAGAGAGATTGTATTATTGTTTCTGCATATTGACAACCCTGTTGAAGAAGCAAAACCAAAAATGTTAAGCCTACATTAGTTTTGGTGTAACCACTTCAAAAAAACTATATGTACAACAGTGTTGAAGTTTATATTTCTTTGAGTACTCTATTAACTAGCCTATTGTGCTGGAATTAATTTGATAGTAGGCTAGCCTAATATCACAGCATTATTCTTGTGCCTTATATGAAATAAATTAGGCCTACTTACTAAGCTCAGTTGGTGGGATGTTAATCAATGTGCTTATATGTCTTTCTCTGTTTAACATGTTTATATTTTCTTCTCAGATTTACAGTTAGAGCATTTCTGAATGGCAAGGCGTATCCTGAAGGAGTGGGCAAGAACAAGAAGGAACGCCAACAGAACGCTGCTAAAATGCCTTGAAACGCTTGATGGGGAACCATTCACCCTGTAGAGAGAATATAGCCTACCTCTTTATTGACTTATGTGGTTATTTGTATTGTTTATATAAGTACAGGATAAGACCAATACATTGCACATGTCTCCTTGATGTATATTTTGTATTGTTGACAGACAGAAGAAGCAGCAGAATCCTTCTGCATCAGCTCATTCCGACAGTATCACTCAAGCCAATTAAATTGTTGGCTCAATGAATATTGTCAGAAGAACAACTTGACTATAAGACCTGTGGAGTCAACGATACATGGACCAAAAAATGCTATTCCGGTAAGTCTCTTCACTGCGTCTAAATTCATAGGTATCCTGTCAACATTTCACAGGCTTAAATAAGGGTTTTTATTTTATAGATGCTGTAGCTTCGTGGTTGATGGTGACATATTCCAGCTGCCACTGGGAAAACAAGGAAGAAGCTAAGGAGGAAGCAGCCAAGCTTGTATATGATGTAATATGCGGCAGTAAACCTTCAGAGGTAAGTAGTATCACCACAAGTTCTCCTAGCTGTAATGTAGTCCTACTCAAAACAGCATAGGTAAGAATGGTATTGACTTGCTTGCCATTGATACTATTTTTTTGGTTGGTGACATTTCACACAAATCTTGTATGAATATGACATTTTGTATTTTGTTCGGTTCAGTGTTCAATTTTTTTATTTATAGCATACCACCAACCATTAGTTGACCCAAGTGCTTAACAAGCTCAAAAATATCCAAAATATAATATCCACAAACAATACCCATTACAAAATAACCAACTAACCATATCACCATATTGGTTTAGATCCCCTTGCTGCTGGGTTAAGATGTGTCGTGTGAAGCACCCATGTTCCCCGAAAATAACGTAATACCTTTTTAATTACTTTGCTTCAAAGTCTTCGCTAACATATATTAGTGTCAGACATGATGTAAATGCAACTTTGACTGGTTGGCGGTGACATACAACCACAAGGCGTAATTCTTCAGTTTTGTTTTTTCAGCCTGGAGAGGAGAATTACAGATGTGCATCAAGTGAACCAAGGGAGAAAAGTCGGACATCTGGTGAGCACAAACGAGTGGAACACTAAGTTTCTGTGTTTATGTAGGTGTTTATAAGGTTAGGTTTTAATACGTTTTTACGTCATTACATGGAAAAGATAACCAAGGACAACAGGTTTACAGAGGAAAACTTCATAAGCTTGTCGACCCCTACTGCTCAAAGAAAAGCGTCATCCTGACTCATCTTATAGAAACATGGCGGTCCATTCCTTGCCCTTCAGTGAGTATGAACCTGGGACCTCTGTAAACCTGAATGACAATAGCACTCATGAATTCTCTTGACAGATATGAGAAGTATATCTTAACACAAGGGCTACATATTTACTTTTGAACTATCATCATTACTTCTACACTTAGTATCATTGCACACAGATCTACCAAAGTATCTCACTATACCAATGGTCATCTTTTCTATGAGTGATTTTCAATTTATTTCTTTAGGTATTGTGTGTTAGTGGGTTTGTTTGTGTTATGGATTGTCCTTGCTAATGAATTGCCTAAAATTTCCTTTTGGATAAAGTCATCGTACAGTATCTATCTATCTTAAGCTATCTATCTATCAGATCTCATCTATTTCTCGAGTCTCTCGTCCTATCTCACCGATCTATTTCCTCTCGGTCTACACAGATTTTTCTACCAACTAGTGGATCACTGAATAAGGGAGGTAACCCTGTGGGTCGTGGGGATAAGAGCGTCAAGGGAAGCCACAACAGAAAGTACCCTCAGCTGTGCATGGCAACTGCTCTTCAAGAACAGACCAGCACTGGACATCAAGGCTATTTTCAGTATGGTTTCCACTTACCTTTAAATGCTCAAAGTATACTCCGTGCAGTTACCGTTTTTTAGATTATTACAGAGCTATCTAAAACTAGAAATAGTCCTAATACGGACAGTCCACCTGGGGTGTGTGGTTGAGGTTAAGTTTTTGTTGAAACTGTTTAGACAGTGTTGAGTTCAACGTCGATGATACATTTTAAAGGCGGTGAGTTTCTGTTGGGAAACTCGTGTTGTGTTTAAGAAGCTGTTTTTATATAATATTTTTGTCCACCAATTATTATCATGAGGGCTGCGGCCTACAATTACAGAGAAAACCCTCGCTGGAGTAAAACCTATACAAGTCAACTGCATCACCCCAAAATGGTGATCAAGTGGCTTGCAGCACACCTCGCTAAAACTGTTTTTTAGACAAATACGGAACATAGCATTTTATCCTTTATAAGGTAGGGTATACTGACAGGAGTGATGTGCCACTTACTCTGTTGGATTAAGCTAGATCACGGCCAATAAAATTGGACAGTTTAGACGGCGAGGTAGCTTGATAGAGAAGAAATTTTCATTGCGTGACTGGATTCTTCCCTGATGCTTTATTGGTGTCCTGTTGCAATGTATTCTCGATCACAGTGGGCCATACTCACCACACCGCCTTTGTTGCTTTTAGCTGACTGGAAAGGTCGCATTGTTTTTTGTTGTGCGTTCCATCACCACCAAACTCAGGAACAGGGATAGTTCTGATCAATTTCACTATCATCCGTGTGGGATCTACTGAATTGGTACACTAATCTTGGGTGCACACAGCTCTGAACTGTAGTGATTTGTTTTATATCTCTGTGCCGCTGCTGGGTTGAAGGTGTGAAAGCTTCATGTTTATCTGGAAAAGTATACATTAAACCTATGTTTCTAGAAATTCTTTACTTCACATTTATATTATGTGAGATGTTCCTGTCAGACTGGATGGTGAGCCCAAACATGTGGAGAACCATAGTTTCTTTTTGATTATGTTAGTTTTAATAAGGTAGGTTTTAATAACGTT
>NC_045749.1:17875971-17880609 GCF_008692095.1 Etheostoma spectabile | reverse complement strand
AACTGACTTGTTGGAGACGTTGTTGTTGCCATTGAATCTTGAAAATCTTCGTAAGCATTGGTCTGGAAGATGTTATCTTCTTCTCTTTCCTTGGTTAGTTTCCAGGTCTCGCATCCATAAAGCAGAACCGAAAAGACCAAGCCTTGAAAAGGGAGGTTTTGGTCTTCCTGCTGAATCGCTAGCTTGCCATATGTTTGATAGCCTTTGAACTGTGCGCTTGCCAGTGCCACTCTTTTCTTGACATCGCTGTGCCTCCACATCCTCAGTGACGTTTGCACCAGATACGTGAAGCTCTACCTCTCACCTCGCTTTCTCAACCTTCAGCTTTCTGTCGCTCTGTGTTGGCCTCATTATGTGCACTTCTGTGTTCAGTTTTAGGCCAACCTGGCTGCATTGTCCTCTAATCTTGTTGTTTTGTGCTGAAGGTGTTGTGAAGATAGAAGGGCAAGGTCATCTGCAAAGTCAAGGTCTTCCAGCATGGTAGTGAAGTCCATCGGTTCCAGTTCTTTCACCCTCCACCGTTCTCCAATTACCAGTCGATTACAGGAGGAACAAAAATCCTGACATGCAGCACCTGCTTCACTCCTGTCGTCACTGGGAACCGTCTGTGTGTGCGTTCTCGTCCATAACGGAGCACTGAAGTTCATAAAGGGTCTTTACCATCTGGATCAGCTTCGAGGGATTCCATAATGACGCATGATGGTCAAAGGTGTCTCGGTGTAGGAATCGAACGCTTTTTCAAAGTCGACGAAGTGGACGTACAGTGTAGCATTCCATTCGTTGACTTGTTCCAGGATTATCTAAGATGAATATCTGGTCGACAGTTCCTTGCTGTCCTGAAGCCGGTTTGTTTCTTTCCGGAGCGATGAATCTACTCGTTTGTATCCTGTTGAGTATCTTGCTGAGCACCTTGCTGGCCAGAGGCAACAAAGTAACCCCTCAGTCTCACCAACTCTGAAGGTTCCTCGCTTGTGAATTGCAATGAGTCCTTTGGTCCATGCGCTGGAACTGTCTCTGGTCCAAATGAGGCCAAAATCCGTTTTAGTTCTAAGCTGGTCTGGTTGGTGTCAGCTTTAAGCATTTCGGCTGAGATTTGTCTACTCCAGGGGCCTTTCCATTCTTGAGGGCCTCAGTGCGATCTTGATTTCTTCAACATTGGCGCCTCGATTGGAAATCTATCTCCTCCCTTCTCCTCTTCTCCTGGGGTGGTTCTTCGGTGTTCCTGTTGAGAACTTCTGGAATGTTCTTACCTCACTAGTCTGGCCCTGCTCTTCAGCAGCTCCCCGTTCTACTCTTCACTGCTGCTGTTTGTCTGGTACTCTGTCCTGTCAACTGTTTCACGATACTGTATAGTTCTTTCTGCCTTCCGTTTTCCGCTGCTTCTGTGCTCTCTCTGCTTTCTCTGACATCCACCTCCTCTTGTCCTCTCTCACGCCTCTTTCACTTCCTGTCCTTGTTGTACTCTTCTCTGATTTGTTTTTAATTCTTTCTGAGCGGGTACTTTCAATCCTTATCTGTTGGCTTTTCTTTCGTCGATCAGTCTCCAGGGTTATTGTGACACGGTTTGTTTTCCTCTTCTGAAGCCGAGCACCTTCTGCTGACTTGAGTAGGCGTTTCTCTGCTGTTCCCATACTTTCTTGTTTCACTCGTTCCTGGTCTTTCAACTTGCCGTGACTGCTCGCAGTATTTCTTCCTCATATCTTCATCTCTCAGTCGTTCCACGTCTATCTCGGCTTGACCTTGTTGCTGTTTCTGTGGGTACTAAGACGTAGTTTGATGCGCTTCCTCACCAGGTAGTGGTCGCTGTTTGCATCAGATCCTCTTGTACTCGGGAGTCCATGACAGAAGATTCACGTCCTCTGATCCGAAGATGGTCGATCTGATTCTTCACTTTTCCATCGGCTGATACCCATGTTGCCTTGTGGATGTCTTATGGGGAAATAATGTTCCTGTTATCACAAGTCCATTCAGCTGGCAGAACTCGCACAGTCTCCGTATCCTTCTGTGGCCCTAACACGTGCACTCCCATTGTCCTCTCGTACCGCGTTGTCACTTCCACTTTAGCATGAGGTCCCCATGATGATGACGATGTCGTTCTTGGTACATCCATCCAATGTTTCCTGTAGCTGCTGTAGAATGTTCTTTCTCTCTTCTTCCTTCTCATTGTGAGGGGCGTACACTTGAATACAGTCACTTTCCTGTATCTCGAGTAGAATTTGCTGTTATTATCCGCTTGTTAATAAATTTTGATCAAAATAATCGCGATTATCATTTTGGCCATAATCGTGCAGCCCTAATACAAATCACAACATATAAGTAGGAACATGTTGGCATTATATTGTTACTTATTGGGAGTGGGGGGCTAGATGGAGTCGGTTACCTCCGAGACCTGTGGTGAGCTAGGCTAGCGGTGCGTGAGTCAGACAGTTACGACACGCACAGAGACGAGAAGGGTATGTATGGACTTATCTAACTCTGGGGGATACGGTGAATAAGCTAAAGTCCTAATAAGTCTGCGTGTTCCTTTAATACATTAACAAGTGAACTTAGAGCTTGCAGTAACACCACCTTTCCACCAAGGGCAGGATCTGGCCTAATACTAGCAAGGGGCAAAAGTCTAGTATGTGGTGCTGCTACTCTGTACAAGTGAGCACGAGAACAATATACTGGTTCTAGGAACTCTGCCCTCTGACGGGCTTCACTACGGGTTGATTTAGGATATGTCTTAAGGTACTGGTGGAACTTAAGCAGGGTAAACCCACATTACAAATGGTCACACACCTGAAGCTACATACAGGAAGCTTATGTGTATATCAGCTTTGCCTCAGCCTCACACTGCAGAGTCTGGTCTCACCTTAAGGTCCCTGTGGATGTGCTTCTTGGAGTGGATATATTCCACTCCACTAACTATTTGCTGAGCAATGCTGAGACTTTCTTCTCTTCTCTTGGAGTCTTGGGGAGACTGATTGTTCTTCTCATTAATCCATTCTTTAAGGGTTTTGGTGTTACATAACTCCATCTGAATATACAGGTACTTTGCTGATGAATTATCTGAAGATCTAGAAAAGTACGAAAAAATTAATTTCACCTTTAACTTAAGGTAAGTAAAGGAAGTAGGTAAGATATAAGGTAAGTGCCTGGGACTCACTGGAAAAAGCTGTTGCTGCCAGCTGAACTGTCCCATTGGTATCCTGTGTTCTCCGTCCAAGTTGTGAAGTATCTGACGATATTATCGTGGCGGAAGTCGGATAATATCTTCACCTCTCGAAGAGCTTTTCTGATCCGAAAGTAAAAGTGGAAAATGTATGAACAAAACACAAATGCTGCTTGCGCACAGTGGAACTTCTCTCCTGCGTACTTACTCATCATATTTGACGATTTTTACAGCATAATCCTTCTCCGACAGTTTATGTCTTGCTTTGCAAACATATCCATAACCGCCACTGCCAAGACACTCCATGGGCGTGAAGTCTGAAGTAAACCTGTCAATATTAACACTATTGTTTAGGCATTGAGGTAAAAAACATAGCAATGCCTTTATGATTGTACAGCACTTATAGACTGAGATTCAAGTTGACTTCAGTATGAAACGCTATATATGGTATAATGCATTTTTTCATACCTTGACTGGGTGGATGTCTCATTCTGACTTTTCCCCATATTCTTGTCTTTGACAACATGCTTGGAGAACAAAAGAATACAAAACATTTAACATTTTGATCCCTACTCTGATTATTAAGTTTTACAGGTTATATGAAGTACGACATATAAAACAGCTAAGTAGTATATTGTCTTTTGGACAATACTATCTCCAAATATGTAACTCTCTATTTCCCTTGACTGGACAAACTAAAATGTCTACTCATTATTATTATTTTCCCCTCTCCACATACTGAGTAAGCAGATTATAACATTTTTTTTATGAGATTGTGATAGAAAGTGCAGACCTGATCCTTGGAAGAGTTAGATGAATCAGTGAATTTTCCTGAGCCACTTGTACCCGTTGACATACTTTGTGCCGATGAAAGAGACTCCCTAGGAGAACACAATAAGATGCATGAGTACAGCCTTTTCAGCATTAAGCTCTACAATCTGTTTTAATAATTGTGTCCATAAGCTAATTACAGGGAAGTTGACAACCTGGCATCATCTTCAGACGCAGCTGACCTTATGGGAATCTACAATTCGCAAAAAAAGTTGATTAATGTAGCATGTTCTGAATAATAAATACATAATTAGTATTAATTATTTAATGTAATTTTTTTTACTTTAGATTTTTTATTCTGAGAGAACACACCTGAGCCTTGGGAGGATTTGATGAATCGGCGAATATTATTAATCCACTTGTGCTCAGTGATGTGCTTTGTGTTGATGATTCATGGGACTCCCTAGGGAAATACAATAAGAGGCATGAGTACAGCTTTATCAGTATTTAATTCAATGTTATGCTCTTTTTAGTAAGGCAAGGCAAGGCAATTTTATTTATATAGCACATGTGAGCAACAGGGCAATTGAAAGTGCTTTGCATAAATATTTAAGGGTAATTCAAAACAAATACTTTTTAAAATTCCCAGTGCAGTATTAGATATTAAAGAAATGCAACATCAAAAATAAAGGTCTTCAGCCTTGATTTAAAAG
>NC_045749.1:17874829-17875961 GCF_008692095.1 Etheostoma spectabile | reverse complement strand
TGCAGCGGACCTGCAGTTTTCTGGAAGGTTGTTCCAGATACAGTTGTGTTCAAAATAAGAGCAGTCCAACATCACTAATCACACATCACAACATCATTTTATTTTTTGGTAGAATTTACATTTCTACATGGCAAATAATTTACCAGTAAGTAAGTAAGTCAGAGTCATAGAAAACCAACAGACCCAACAGTCATGAAATTCATGCTGCTCATTCTGTGTAATTGAATCTGTAATTGAAAGGGGCATGTTCAAAATAATAGCAGTGTTGTGCATGTTGGTTATGGTGCATTTCACACTGAAATACTCAGCAAAATGGGTCGTTCCAGACATTGCTCTGAGGAACAGCGGACTTTGATTAAAAAGTTGATTGGAGAAGGGAAAACATAGAAGACTTAAAGTTACCTGATCAGAAGAAGGCTATGTGAAGCAAAGCTATCAACTAGAAGCCCCCGCAAAGTCCCATTGCTAAAAAAAGACACATACTAAATAGGTTGAAATTTGCCAAAGGACACATTGCTGGCCAAAGGAGAAATGGCGCAACATTCTATGGACTGATGAGAGCAAAACTGATCTTTTTGGGCCTATAGGGGCCGCTGACAGTTTGTCCGACAAGCCCCATGTACTGAAATCAAGCCACAGTGCACTGTGAAGACAGTAAAGCATGATGGTGCAAAAATGATGTTATGGGGATGTTTCTCATACTGTGGTGTTGGGCCTATTTATCACATACCAGGGATCATGGATCACTTTCAATACATCAAAATACTTGAAGAGGTCATGTTTCCTTATGCTGAAGAGGAAATCCCTTTGAAATGGGTCTTTCAACAAGACAATGACCCAAAACACACCAGTAAGCGAGCAAAGTCTTGGTTCCAGATGAACAAGACTGATGTTATGGAGCGGCCAGTCCCATCCCCGGACCTCAATCCCATAGAACACTTGTGGGGTGACATCATAAAATTCTGTTTCTGAGGCAAACCCAGTAATGCAGAGGAATTGTGGAATGTAGTTCAATCGTCCTGGGCTGGAATACCTGTTGCCAGAAGTACAGGTAGTACAGAGGTCCCAAATGTTGGTCTACTCTAGAGGCTGACATTTTTTCGGGAATCCCACGGGTCACGGGATTCCCGTG
>NC_045749.1:17874643-17874819 GCF_008692095.1 Etheostoma spectabile | reverse complement strand
ATTCCTGCAGGATGGGAGTCATATTTACTATTAATCACGGGATTTGGACGGTACAGGAGAAATAGTTAACGGGAGCAGACGGGAGCGGGAATCAACCAAAAGCAAAGACGACAACAAAATCTAAATGCACTTAAATGCAAAAAAAAGTAAATGCACCATTTTGTAGTTTCCTTTTA
>NC_045749.1:17866832-17874633 GCF_008692095.1 Etheostoma spectabile | reverse complement strand
AATGTAACGCAATTAAAAAATAAGTGCTTTTTGTCACGGCTTACCGACGTAATTCAAAGAGCAGTGATGGAGGAAGCTAACAGCCGCGGAGAAGTCGATGTGGCAAAAAATGATTTACAGCGCAAAGTCAGAAGTAATGACATGTCTATTAAGTTCCCAGAACTGGTCGGAAAGTCTGAAATATTAATTAAGTTTATGAGAGTAGAATGTGACGGTGATAGCACGATGTACGCTGCTTGTAAGACATGCTTAGTCTTAGTCAAGCACGCAAGTGATTCAGGCACGAGCGGTCTGAAGAGGCACACTTGCAAGGCAAATTCGGGAAAGAATCAGCCAAGCATCGCTTCGTTCATCAAGCGAAAATTGCCGTCAGGTGTCCAGTCTCATCTGACCGACAAAATTGCTCGCATGTAAATGGAGCGTGAGTCAGTTTAAACAGGAGCGGGATGGGAGTGGGACTCAATTTACCAGGAGCGGGATGGGATGGGATTCGTTTTTAAACTTTGGTCTGGGAGTGGGACGGGACAAGATTTCTTTCTATGGGAGTGGGACGGGACAGGAATGAAAATCCACTCCCGTGTCATCCTCTAGTCTACTCCATGCAACACAGATGTGAAACAGTTCTCAGAAATAATGGTTATGCAACTAAATATTAGTACAGTGATTCAAAGTAAAGCAAAACCTTGAGACATTTTTCAGTTCATACAGTAAATATTTGAGTTTGTAAATAAAAATGCAAATTATTGTTTTGAAAAGCCTAATATTCCTTTTTCTTCACTTTCTGTAAAGGTATTACACAAACTTGATCAATTTTGGTCATGTTTCAATTTGGAATTGAATGTGCAGTGTTTTCAATGCATTAATGTTATGGAATTAAAAGCTATTCTAATGATTTTGACCTGAGAGGTCTGGGTGGTTTGTAGTGCAGTAGCAGATCAGAAGTGTAACAACAATAAGTGTCTTACAGGGTAGTTGATTGCGGTGAGAACATAGGTGTTGCCCCATCTTCAGACACTGTTGACCGGATGGACACCTAAAGGGTACAGAATGTTTGACATACAGTATATATTTTATGTGATATTTTACCTCAGTGGAACCGTTTTATTCTAAAGTAATCAAAAGTAGCTAGGGATGAGATCTACTGTAAGTATTAGGAAATATCACTTTGGCGTAATCTGTGATGGCACACAACACTAAAGTAAGACAGAATGTGACATTGTCTGGAAAGAAACATAAAAAGATGTTGAATGTTTATGGAAAGGTCTTTTAAAATAAAAGTAAACGTGCTGTGGTGATTATGGCCCCTGTGAGCAGGACATTTAGAGGCTGATTAAAAGCATCATGAAGAATCTGTGAGGAAAATACACCTAGCTGCCAGTTTATTAGTCACACCTAGCTGAAACTAATGCAATCTAGTACAACTGTCAAGCAGTAAATCCTAGCTTCATGAAGGTTATACAGTAATGTTCAGTTTTGTTGTTTTAGATCTTCATGAAGGTAGGCTTTACTGCAGGACTGTTGTATTAGACAGCATTTGTTTTAGCCATGCTAAGTGGACAGTACCTAATAAACTGGCAACTGATAAAGGGAGTACAAAATATGAATAAATAATACCTTGCTGTCCCAGTCTGTCTGTTCTTGAAGAGCATCCCAGGCCAGCTGAGCTGCTTTCTGTTGGGCTTCCTTAATGCTCTTACCCTCACCCACAGGGTACTCCTTATTGTTGATCCGTAGTTTGTAGGAAAATCTGTGTAGTGTTTGAAAAAGGAGCAAATAGTTAACATCATTATCCGTAGGCCTGCACAATATTGGAAAAAACTGACATTGCGATATTTCTTTCCCCCCTAATGTGAAAAAAGAAAAATTATTTTTTAAAAGATGACATAAATAGCTTTATTTGAAAATAATAAATCATTCTCGACTACTGCGGTGATTTTTTAGGGGAGTGCATCTACGCAGAAGATAAAAATGAAAAACGATCTTTTCTAATGTGAACCATTCTTTGTTGAGCTTTAATGCTTTACAAACACCAACCAGTAAGCGGTGTGACTAACGTTACTCTTCTGAAGTGGTTTTGGAGAGGGAAATTAGGTAGAAATACGCTGGTTGACTAGCATGACACCATTGTATTCATATACTATCAATCCAGGCTAACATGAATGACAGTGACTGCATGTTGCTTCCTCTAAATTCCAGGTTGTGGTTGACTAGCGGTGCCAGCTCGTTGGTTTGATAAATTGATCAGACCTGCATGTCACGCGCACTAGCAACAAACTGTGTGTATCCAAGAACAATTAAATCAGTAGAAATGACGATAGATCAGACACAGACTTCTGTAGTAGATTAGTGTTAAGTTTCCAGTGGCGAGGATCCAAACCGTAACATCAGTTGGGACGAACGGACCCCTTGTTTCTTTAGGCTAACTATATTAGCTTTAGCTTAGCTGGTAGCAGCTTTCTGCTTGTTCCTTTAGGCTAACTATATTAGCTTTAGCCTGGCTTGTAGCAGCTTTCTGCTTGTTGCTTTAGGCTAACATATTAGCTTTAGCCTGGCTGGTAGCAGCTTTCTGCGTTTTCTTTAGGCTATACTATATTAGCTTTAGCCTGGCTGGTAGCAGCTTTCTGTTGTTTCTTTAAGCTACATATTTGCTTTAGCTTGGCTGTAGCAGCTTTCTGCTTGTTCTTAAGCAACTTATTAGCTTTAGCTGGCTGGTAGCAGCTTTCTGCTTGTTCTTAGGCTAACTAATTAGCTTTAGCCTGGCTGTAGCAGCTTTCTTCTGTTCTTTTAGGCAACTTATTAGCTTTAGCCTGGCTAGTAGCAGCTTTCTGCTTGTTCCTTTAGGCTAACTATTAGCTTTACTGGCTGGTAGCAGCTTTCTGCTTGTTTCTTTAAGCTAACTATATTAGCTTTAGCCTGGCTGGTGGCAGCGGGGGGGAATGGCCAGGAGATGTTGTGATTATGATGCATTAATCAGGTGTTTTAGTTCGTATTTGCAGCAAACATAAAACACTGACAACTGTAGCTTTACTGACTACCCATCAAAACTATGCGCATTACTGTGTCAGCGGCAATTGCTGCCTACAGGACTTTTCTACACATGGAGAGCTTCACTTCCCATAACAACAACCCCCGTCGGACTAACGTCACACACACACACATTGCCCACACGGCTACCTGTTTTAAAGGGACGGTAATAATAATGACGGTAATAATAATGTAAAAGGAGAATGGTGGAAGTTTACTTTACTATCAAGTGGCAAAAAAGGATTAGCATCAACACTGCGACGCCCTGCAATGTCGATGCTAAAATACTATATTGTTCTGCCCTAATTATACGCATGCTAACATGTTAATGAACTGAAGTGAACATCAATAAAGAGTTAGCAATATAGTGTCTGTGGTGTCTATTCAGGTTACAGAGGTGCAGGTTCATACTCACTGAAGGTCATGAGGTGGACCGCATCTCCTTTCCTCAATAAATGTATGGGTGATTTTTTTTTTCTGACAGTAGTGGTTGACAATTCCAATGTAATTTGTCTCCGCATAACTGCTGTCCTTTGAGTTCATACTGAGGCGTCTTGTCATATTACTGTAATAAAATGTAACATTTCACACTGATGTTCATTATTTGGATATGATTAAAAATGAACTGCTGCTATGATTTACTCACCAGATATCAGAAACATTTGGATTCATTTCCTCATTTCGATGAGCTGATGTGGGGTTGAGATTCTCATCTGCAGTCTTGAAAAAGAAAAAGAAAAATACAATTTCTGAGTATGTGACACCCTACAACATAATACCTTGGGTAAGCCAGGAGCAACTGGTGTGTAGTTCTACTTCTGTAATTAACTGCCACATATCACATCATATACAACAAAGGGTGAATACTGGTATATTCAGATAGACGCTATGTATAATAATGTTTTTTGAATACTAAAGCATGTAAACATGTTCTAATAGAAACCCAAAATACAGGTACGACACTAAAAATTAGCATAATATGGGAGCTTTAAGCAAAGAGGAGCAATCATCTTACTGTGTCGACTGAGTCCTGATGTTCAACACTGAACAAGAATTCCAGGGCATTTTTAGCAGCATTATGTTTGGCTTCCTTCTTGTTCTTTCCCACACCATTGGGATAGGCTTTTCCATTTAGGACTACCCTCAGGGTGAATCTGTAGGGGAATTGTCACATATCTGTTTTTTTGGAGACTTGACTTGAAATGATGTTGGGGTGCATTAAAAGACATAACTCTCCAAACCACCCTATGCAGCCTGTAGAAGGACTCCACCAGGAAATGCACACGCCAATGCCCCTAGGTCAAATGTGATCACATGCATAGGCTGAAATTGTAACACAGTATTGTAACAGTATGATTAATAGTCAAAGAATGTGGGCCTACTTAAGAACACATTTAAGGTAAGCCTTCCAAGGTAGCCAGCCTTCTTATTTAATTTTTATGCAATTTTATTGCTCTTCTCCATTACATTTACCTTACCACAATTTACTATTTACTTAACAAACAAAGCTTTTACAGGTCACAGGGCATAACTGATCCAGAGCTATAGGTAGCAGGTCATTACATCCATGTTATCTGCTGCAATTAAAGGCCTTTATTCTTATAATATGGCCATTCACTTTACCCCAAAAATAATTTCTGAGAATTATTACATTGGGCTGCAAGTAAAAAGCTGAGAGTCCTTGGGCAATTTTGTATTGAGCTAGCCACATTGTGTATTTAGTTGGTTCTAGGTTTTATGGTAATCTAGCAGATCTCTAATTTACCAGGTGAAATTATTAATCAATAACGTTAGCTGTTTTTTAATAGAGTTTTGGATATTGCATCATCAGCATCACCACCACCCTCAGCAGCGCCATCGTCACCCATGCCAGGAACACCTTCGCCCAGAAGTGAACTCCAGTACAACTGAGGCAAAATACGTGCAAAACCAGCAAAGGCGTGTAAAATCCACGGCTAACAGAAATTGTATTCAACTCACGTTTTCATATGGTCGGGGCCAACGGAGCCGAGGTCCTCATATTGCATCACAGAGCTTGTTTTCTGTACGTACTCGTTAAGTCTGCTAACATAGTTTCCAGTTTCCATCTTTAATGACGAAGCTGTCGGACTTTCAGCTCAAATCACATAAAGTACAAAGCTCACAGTACTGCTCCCCGTCCTTCGTCAAATCAACTCTTGACTTTGGTAACCTGTAAGTTTCGATTCCCCGTATAAACGTCATTCACGTGACGTGACATTGTTTGATTTGATACGATTAATCGAAACTAAATACTTTTCACAGCCTGCCCTACACCCGGAAACGAATGCTCAGTAAGGTGTTGTTCGCATGGAAGCAGGTTTCATATTAACATTATACGGGACATGTTTGGGGGGGGGGCGCGCTTTGGGGATTACCTTTTTTAATGTGCATGCATGCGGTGCCTGTTCAAGTCAATTAATGAATTCATTTTGAATTCATTTATAAACCCCTAATTATTGTTTGAGCAACATCTGTGCTCATGCACGTGCAGCAACACAAGGCTACAAGTCAGAGGAAAGACCCTACACTGTAGTCCAAACGTTTTACACATTGAAATAACTGATAACCGGTGGCACATAGGCCTGTGCAATTATCAAATTAATGGTGTGGACAATATTGGGTAATCAGAAGTTGTACAACAAATTACGCACATGGCCGTTTTGCATTAGTTATCAATAACTGCAGTTATTTTGTTACAGTTTGTGCAGAATTGAGTTCATGTGTCCAGTGGTGTACACAGTGTATCAGGGTGGGGGGGGGGGGGGGGGGGGGGGGAATTCTTGGTCTAATGTCACACCAGAGTCTAGGGCTTAGCTCTGACTGATGTCATGTCCAGTGGCTTGACCACAGAGTGAGTGGGCACACCCAGTGGCAGCTGGTTGAACCCGATGGAGGATGGGCCATCCTGTAAATGTGTTGTAACACTAGTCATGTCAGCCTAATGACAAATGTATTTTATGTTTATGCTCTGCTAGATTAGCTAGATAAATGCAGAAATAGAAATATTAGTTTTGTTACAGTATTTAAAATTGGCTCATCTGTTTGCCTCTGAATGTTGAGCAGCATAAGTTCGTAAATTGGAATTGTTAGTCACAGTGCTGTGTGAGATGGCAGTTGAAAATAATGTATATCAATGATGGTAACTCCATAGCAAGTCTTTATCATTGCCGCTAATGTTCTACAGCAAGGCCGAGATCCTCCTTTAGTGCAATAACCTTATTTTGTAAACTTTAGTTTACAGCTTGAGTTATTATGAATGGTTGCGAGTGCCGCTGTGATTGACAGCACTGCTGTTGCTGTGATTGTTTTTGGCACCACTAGCAGACCTACAAGCCAGTGTCAGCTGATAAGGTCGAGCTGGGTGAGCGCTGTGGTGAAGCTGTTCCTGAACTACTGCGGTGTACACTAGGTTGGTAACAGATCGGTCTTTATGCTAGAACAAGGCTTTGGCTACAGTAATGGCTCAGCTTTTCTTCCAGACTGGCACTTAAAAGTGACAAAGCCAAAGCCCTGAAGTGTCCCATTAAGTCAGATGTAGGTGGATTTGGGACTGCCTGAGGCCCCAAAACCAACAATTTTGCACATTTGAATGGCATAAGAATATGTTATCCTCTAGATTCTAGAGGATAACATATTCTTGTCATTCAATCATTTGGATCTGTTGAATACATTGTTTTGTCTGTGTTCCCACCAAATATATTGAACCCTAAAAATGGATTCCCATCTTAAAGCTCATGTTCAATTTCATTCCAGACCAGGCCTTTTTTAAACTAATCTGTTGGATTTTTACACTGCAGACAGCCAGTGTCTTAAGTGCATATTTGCATTCTTCTGCATCAGTGTGCACTTGACTAGACTAAATCCTCCTCATTAAACTTCCTGCCTTTCTAAATACCCATTTCATGAATTGCCATTTGTTGTTTATATCCAGAAAGGGGAATTGACTGCAAGTAGACAGATTGACATTTGGGATAACCAATGTTGGAATCAATTTAGCTGATAACTAGTATCACTACATATGAGTCTTGATTTGAATATCACTACTGCTAAAGATCGTATCACTTTCACATTGTGTGCACATAAATACGTACAGCATGCTCTCTCTGCTTCTTTGCAGCTTTTGTGTGAAGCCATCATCACTTCATTAGTACACAAAATCTGCATTGACCATCAACACCGTCTTGTGTTTTAACATGTATGTGAAATCATAAACAAAGAGAGGGATTTTCCACCTTTAATTTTTGACAGGACAGCTAGGTGAGAAAGGGGGATGACATGCAGGAAATCATTACAGGTCAGACTCGAACCCTGGATCTCTGCATAAAGACACAAACCTTTTAATAAAAAAAATAAAAACATATTGGTACTGTAGCCAGTTTTAATATAAAGTATTAATCAACTCTGTGTACACAAACAATGTTCTCAATGCTGGAGTTCATGCGTAGAGCCCCTGGTGATACTTCGAGCAAAATATTATGTTGTGTCGAGCCTTCTTACCCAGCTAACAATCTCTGGTTCCCAGAACATTTGTTTTTGGTTGCAGGAACATTCCCTTAAGGTTAGGTTTTTTTGGTTGTGTCTTGGTTGAATAAGAAAGTTGGTTTAACGTTCTGGGAACATTAGTTTTTGGTTACATCGAAAATTCTCATAGCGTTCCCTTAACGTTGTAACCTTTAGAGAAGGTTCCCCTAACATTGTAACTTTTAGAGAACATTCCCCTAACGTTGCAACCTTTGGAGAACGTTCCCCTAACGTT
>NC_045749.1:17866586-17866822 GCF_008692095.1 Etheostoma spectabile | reverse complement strand
GAGAACGTTCCCCTAACGTTGCAACCTTTGGAGAACATTCCCCTAACGTTGCAACCTTTGGAGAACGTTCCCCTAATGTTGCAACCTTTGGAGAACATTCCCCTAACCTTCTTTTTTACATTCCCCTAACCTTTAAAAAACTTCAACAACCATGACACCAATTTTATTATTAGTTTAAACTGTCTCTGCATGAGCAGGAATTAATTATTTTATATTAGCAGGAATTAATGAACAGG
>NC_045749.1:17865612-17866576 GCF_008692095.1 Etheostoma spectabile | reverse complement strand
GATGGGATTTAAAACTTTAATATACAGTATAAAAAATTTACAAAAAATATATACAAGAATCAGAATCAGTTTTATTGGCACTATGGACACATAATAGTGCAAATGTAGTGTGCAAGATGCATATTGGAATGATAAAGTACCGTCTTTTAAAGTCACACTGGACTGTAGTCGCAGAAATGTATTTCACAAAATCCAAGACCAAGAACAGACATTTAGCACACAGAACAACAAGCTGAATTAGGTAGGTGCCTGTTATGTTTAACGGTAACACATTAACAGTTATTCAACTATACGATAGCACAAAGTGTTGTAGCTATTTTAAGGTTAGCATAAAAGTCCCCCTAGCACTCCCATTCAAAAGGCCATTTGACCGAAAAACAATAATCCGGTAGATCTTAAAAGTACATTTAAAAAAAAATACCCTAGGTTGCCTTTTGGCGAGAGTTTTGCTTAAACAAGTTTTACATTCATTGCTTTTTTTCTAGGACAATGCACTGGAATCAACATCACGGAATGGATCACCAAAAAGTAAATGGGAACTAAGGAACTCCTTCGTCACATTATCCTTGAATTCATTGCAAAAATATTTGCTCCATTACAGTTTTTACTAGTAAATTAATGAGGAAAACAAGTTTAAACAATACATTTAACTAGTTTCAGCATATAATAAACTGTAAACTGGGGGCGCAGAAATTTCAAACAAAAGCTGGACAGATGTGATTCCATGTCGGTTACTTTTTTAAATCATGATAAAATTTAATTTCATGTTTCATTCCCTCATTATAAAACCCATACTATTATGCCCTCTTCTTAGGTAGTTCATTAATTGCATGGTTAGTGATTTGTCCTGTTAGCATGTTGAAGTGTCTTAGCCTAGAAATCTAGACGCACCCTAGTGGCTGCAAATGTTATGTGGCTTGCGAGCTGGAAAAACCAAACTCTAGTCAGGCCAATCACATCGTGT
>NC_045749.1:17858909-17865602 GCF_008692095.1 Etheostoma spectabile | reverse complement strand
TCGGTGGGCGGGCTTAACATAAGGACAGCAGAGTTGCGATGGTTCTGCGTGAATTCCTTGCTACTTGAAAACAAAGGAGATGGCTGCTGCTGCTGGCGAACAGTGGCCTTTCGAATCGGCTTTGGCCGTGACTCTGGAAGACCCGACGTTAAGCTTTTCTTTGAGAAAAGGACAAAAAATGGCACTGAAGTCATTCTTAAAAAAAGGAAGATGTGTTTGGAGTATTGCCAACAGGATACGGCAAACGTTTCATCTATCAACTAGCGTTGCTCTGGTTGGTTGTAGCGCTATCCTATTGGGTGCAAAGGGAATTTAAAAGACAACCGTTTATCCCGCCCCTCAGATCGAGCTCTGCCAATGGGGAGTTCCCAGACCCAACATCTTGATGTGGGTCTGGCTTGTAAGGCTAGGAGTGTCTTTGAGCAAAACCCCAAACTGCCATCCGATGCCATAGGAGTGAGTTAAAGTCCCGGGAAAGCGCTATATAAGTGCAGCACGTTAACCATTTTCAACTAGTTTCGTACAAATATTACATCATATTAAATTACAGGCATCAGAAGAACTACATTTCCATACTCACTTGTGACTTGTCACAATAGCGTTTGATAATCAGACAGTTGCATTTTCCTAACACAAATTTTGCACGCTGAATGTCTGAGCCCACTTCTCCAGCTCCGCCTTCAGTTTACTTGCATCGGGTCGGTCTTCTGGCTTCTCACACAGCATCCACTTGATGATTTCATTCTGCAAAAAACAACAAAAACAACTTCTACTAAGATCTTTTTACCAACAATAATAAATACTACCATACCATATTCATGAAGCTCCACTCCACACTATTATGCACTTTGGAAACTGAGATTGATATCTTCTCAAAATAGTGTTATCTGTGCTGCTTGATATTTGACATTATTCACATACAGACAGCAGCAGTCTTGTTTTGACTCATTATGGAGAACAGTTGTATTACTTAAAGGTGCTGTGAGTAACATTCAGAACCTTAATATAGCAGCACCCTCTTTCTTTCACCCTCTCCTTTCCCTTGTAATCAGCTGATCAGCTGTAACCGCTGGGTGAGCACTGCTCTCCCACATGAACCCGGCCCGGTCATCTTCTCATGGATTTACTTTGGCATTGTTTTCCGTGGTGGCCACACAGAAATGTTCATACATTTGTTTTTTATACGTTTTTTTAAAGTTGGGACTGAGAAGTTGTTGATGTTCAAATTCTTTGGCTAAATGCTGGATCGTCACAATCTTACTTACAGTACCTTTAAGCCGTCATCTAATTGCAGTAAAGTAAAAAGTAAAATATTTACCTGTGAAGTATAAAGTGGCATGAGAATAAAATACTCAAGTATAGTACTACCTTACATTTGTTCTTAAGCACAGTACTTGCGTAAATATACTTAAGTACATTCCACCGTGGTCTGTTGGTGACCATCAATACGTAGCAGCACCCTGTGGAAGCTTCATGCGACAAGTGAATCAGTAAGAATAATAAGAATATGGTCATCTACCTCTTGGGGAAAAGTCTGTAAAAAATCTTCAGGGAGCTTCTGACTTCTGGCATCATTCCAGACCTTGTATTCATGAGGTGATAAAAGGATGAAATAACATGTAAGTTAGCCGCAAACTGACTAATAATAAAATTATTATCAGTTGAGCGTTGCAAAGTAATAAAAGAAAGAAATCATCTTATCTGCTACCTACAGTAATACCATACTGTGAATAAATCAACTGATGTTGTACAGTATACCCAACTGGTTTCTTATTTGTTTATAATAAGCCTACATAGTATGCCAATCGTTTGTTAAATTTCAAAAATAACACTCAATGATATGTTCTGTTCATGATAGACTCACCACTCCTCTTTCATGGCCAGTAGAGAGTTTCCAAAGGAGTTCAAAGTAAATCAAGCCCAGAGCAAAGATATCCACTCGTCGGTCATAGTACTTCTCCCTCTTTTGGGACAGAATAATAAACACAGTATTGACAAAAGACACTTCCGCAGCATACAGTTATCCTTTCATTAATCATCATGAACTATTAACTAGTTATGCTCATGAGGTAAATGAAACATCAGCTTTTCAGTTCTACTGGCACAAAAGTCGTAACACGTTTCATGTCAACTTTGATTTTACAGCTCTCACTGCCAACTGTGATGACAGGTGAGAATAAAGTGTGAAAGGGCATAATCGCTCACCGAAATTAAGCCCATTAGAAGACCATATTTCTTAATACAATAATACAGAATAATTAAAATGGTCAGTAAAGACCATCTCACTTGTTCAGGAGCCATGTAAGATGTGGTTCCTTTGTTCTCCGTTCTGTCCATCAATGCAGAGTCATCTTCATCATCTTTGGTGACTAGACCAAAGTCCCCAATCTTTACTACTCCATCCAGCCCAAACAGGATGTTTTCAGGCTTAACATTGAACAGAAAATTGAAACAAATAAACCACATGAGCATGATTGTGAAGTAAGAGCTTGATTCAGAAAAGGTCTGTGTTTGAAAGCAGCATTTCATCTAAACAGTCAGCTTGTGGCTTTCATTGGGTCTTAGACATTGGTCTTGACCAGTGTTTCCCAAACTTAGGGTCGGGACCCAAAATGGGTCGCAGACCCGTTTTATTGGGTCGCCAATTGGCAGAGTAAAATGCATATCAATCTTATGTGAATGAGCGTTCTTTTTTGCTCCACTGGTCTGTTCAGCTCAGATGCTGTGGGGGTTTTCTCTCTCTCTTTTCTCATCCTAGGAGGGGATAAGAACATGAGTTGAGAAAAGGTGAGACACAGAAAGGAGAATAGAGAGCTTTTCTGTTTTTGTCTACTTTTATAATGGAATAAATAAACTTCATATACATTTAAATTCATGGTTTGTTCCATTGTTTGTACACAGTTTAAAAATGTAGATGTTACAATGATTCATGGTGTATTTTTGAAAATTTGGGTCCCGGGGAGACACAAAATTTCTCTTTTGGGTCTTGAGCTGAAAATGTTTGGGAACCACTGGTCTTGATGAACATATAGCCTTATCTTTATCTAGTTGATCACACAATAATAAAATTATGTTAAATTATTGTAATGTGGCATTTGTTTATTATATTATTATTACTGTTATTATTAAGTTAGAGCTAATGTAGATTTTATTAATGTACACGTAGTAGTATGTTCTAGGGTCTCTGAACCTGATGGTCTAAAAATGTCATGATCCTACCAAGATTAATATTCTGGTGGGGATTAATATAATACTGGCCTTAGAAAATGATCAAACTTTGACATAATTCAAAAAGTTGAGAAACAATTAATAGAAATTACACATCATGAGTTCATGTAAACAAACATTTACCAAGCGGAAAAAGGTTGTCACAACTCCTGCCAGCTCAAAAATATTACAGTACATATATTTTTTCTTTTTATTTATATGTATATATATTTTTTTTAGCTCTGTTCACTTTGCCACTAACTCCATTCCAGATTGAGGTAGTTTCTTTGATCATGCCCTGGGCGATGATCTGGACCCCTTCTAAACCCATGACTGCCAAGGTTTCCAAAGACCACCTCCTATGCCAAGTCAGCCACAGAAGTGTTCCAGTCATGCTGAGCATGTCAGGTAACCCTAACAAAACACTTCCATTCCTCCTGATTAACGCACCTCCTCTAACAGGTTATTCTGGGTTATTCCTGGCTCAGGCAGTACAATCAACATATTGGCTGGTCCACGGAAGCCATCTTGCAAAGAAGTTGTAATTGTCGTGCTGTCTGCCTCAAATCTGATTTGCCCCCACTCTTAGTCTCCCCTTCTATGTCAGTTTTGCCCCAGCCACACACTGCAGAGTCTGGTCTCACCTTAAGGTCCCTGTGGATGTGTTCCTTGGAGTGGATATATTCCACTCCACTAACTATTTGCTGAGCAATGCTGAGACTTTCTTCTCTTCTCTTGGAGTCTTGGGGAGACTGAGTGTTCTTCTCATCAATCCAGTCTTTAAGGGTTTTGGTGTTACATAACTCCATCTGAATATACAGGTACTTTGCCGAAGAATTGTCTAAAGACCTGGAGAAAAAAATTCAATTACTCACCTTTAACTTAAAATAAAAAGTTAAGATTTAAAGTGTGTGTATTAGACTTACTGGACAGAGCTGTTACTGCCCGCTAAACTGTCCCATTGGTATCTTGAAGCCTCCATCCAAAATGTGTAGTATCTTACAATATTACAGTGGAGGAGGTCTGATAATGTCCCCACCTCTCGAAGAGCTTTCCTAATCCAAAAGAGAATGAGAAAATGAATCAGAAGACAGACAGCTAGACAGATAGGTATATAGATAGATACTGTATTAATCCCAGTGGAAAATGTCACTATTAAAGCAGCTTTGCAAAAACCGCCAAAGCAAAGTACTTGGACAAGTACTGCACATGCTACATAGCACAGACTGAAACCTAACTATTGCATACTTACTCTACACAGCAGACAATCTTCACAGCATAATACTTTTTCAGGAGTTTATCTCTTGCTTTGTAAACACGACCAAAACCTCCACTCCCAAGACGCTCTATGGAATCAAATTCTGAAGTAAACCTGTTGAGATTAATACTATTGTTTAGGCAAAAAGGGGTAAACAAACAGATATCTTCTTGATTGTACATCAGTTATCAGGAGAGAGGTTTAAGACCATATCAGTATAAAACACACATGCTACAATGCAAATTAATGTTTTTTGTTTTTTTTCCCCATACCTTGACTGGGTGGATGTCTCATTCTGACTTTTTCCCATTTTCTTGTCTTTGACAGCATGCTAAAAGAATAGATGAATAAAATAGATTTATCATGTTGAACCCAGATCTGATTATTACTCTTAAGTAGTCCTAGTTCCACTCTAGGACATGCAACATGTCAACAACGGCAAAATATTATATCATCATTTGGAGGGACTTCCTCTATAAGGAGGGGGGAGAGGAGGGATCACAAGTAGTCACTGGTTTAGTCTGCATACAGAGTAAGCAGAATATAAAACACTAATATACGTATATTTTATGAAAGAAAGTGCAGACCTGATCCTTGGATGAGTTAGATGAATCAGTGAATATTCCTGAGCCACTTGTACCCGTTGACATACTTTGTGCCGGTGAAAGAGACTCCCTAGGAGAACATAATAAGATGCATGAGTACAGCCTTTTCAGCATTAAGCTCTACAATCTGTTTTATATTGGGTAGTATCTTACAGTGAAGTTGACAACTCGCTTGGTGCATTTTCCCACACAGCTGACCTTATGGGAATCTACAATTCACAAAACACGGTTACAATATAGTATGTTCCACATAATATAATGTACAGTCCTGTAGCCCTGTTGAACATCTTGTTAAACCACCAATATGGACCAAAACTAAACTTCCTTTCTCTAATAATGCAGCTACAGTACATTCTGTAAATATCATAAAAGCAGATTTTTTCACACCTGAGCTTTGGAAAGGATGGCTGAATCAGCGAATATTATTGTGCCACTTGTGTTCATTGACGTGCTTTGTGATGAAGATTCATGGGACTCCCTAGGGAAATACAATGAGAGACAATGAGTACAGTACAATACAGTATGACCCGAAGTATTTAACTCCATGGTCTGCTCTTTTAGCAATAACAATAAGTGCCTTACAGAGTAGTTGATTGCACTGAGAACATAGGTGATGTAGCATCTTCGGACACTGTTGACCTGACGGACACCTAAAGGGCACAGTCAGACATAATTACTTCTTAATGTACAACTGTGCCTCACTAGAAACATTGGTAACACACAATAAGGTACACAAAAAAGGGTAGTTAGTGATTACCGGTAGTAACAAATCATTTGTTACCCTTCCGAAAAACAGTAACTTATCATTCGTTACCCTTCTTTTTCAGAAGGGTAGTTATTGTTTTTCAGAAGGGTAACGAATCAGAAAACAGTAACCACCCTTTTGAAAAAGGATTAACTAATCATTTGTCACTCTTTCAAAAACAGTAACTAATCACTAACTACTCTTTTTTGTGTACCTTATTGTAAAGTGTTACCGAAACATTTTATTGAAAAGTAAACAAAAGTAGCTGCGGGTTCAGAACTGCAGTCACTCACGGCGTTTTTTCCATTACATGGTACCTGCTCGACTCGGCCGCCATGCCCCGGCCTTCTTTCTTCCATTGCAGATTAGTACCGCCTTATGCATGAGGCGAGCTGTGGCTGGTCGTCAAATCAGGAAACTGTTATATAGTACCTAGTACTACAAAAAGTACTAGTAGGGACTTTTTTTCGTAAAGGAAAAACAAAAAAGGCGAGTAGAGTCGAGGCGAGTCGAGTAGGTACCATGCAGTGGGAAAACGCCATTAATATTAGGAAGCATGACTAACTACAGCCTGGTATCATCTTTTCTCTACATGCATAAACATAAATAAAAAATATAATTTCAAAAAACGGCCTGGAACAAAAAGACAATTGGAGTTCAACATTACCGCAAACTGCACCCTCCAATCATAACGGTAATCAACACCTCTCTAAACCACTTTCAATAAAAACTGAACATCATGACCTTCGTGAAGGTAGATGTGTGGCAAGACCGTTGTATTACACTGCTGTACCTAATACACTGGCAACTGATTGTACAGTACATTTGATGATTTGAAGAAGTACAAAATATGAAATACCTTGCTGTCCCAGTCTGTC
>NC_045749.1:17858215-17858899 GCF_008692095.1 Etheostoma spectabile | reverse complement strand
GAGCAGACCAGGCCAGCTGAGCTGCTTTCTGTTTCGCTTCCCTTACAATCTTACCCGCACCCACAGGGTACTCCTTATTGTTGATCAGTACTTTGTAGAAAAATCTGTGTAGTGTAGAAGATGCGGAAGAAGTTTAGATCATTGTTACGTAACATTTCAATATGGTTTACAACTGAACACCAATCTAGAGTTATCAATAGAGTGTCTGTAGTGTATATTCATGTTGCAGAGGTCCAGGTTCATACTCACACAGGGTCATGGGGTGGACCGTCTCTCCTTTCTTCAATGTAAGAATGGCATAGTTTTTTTTTTTGACAGTAGTGGTCAACAAGTCCTATGAAATTTGTCCCTCTATTTTCCTCCCTTTGTCTCTGTTGGTTCCCATAAGGCTGCGAGTTCACATTGAGGCGCCTTACCTTCTTACTGTAATAGACAAGTGACATTATTTCACACAAACACACATTTCACAAAAAAACATGAAACCGCAAAACTCCTTTGCATCTGCTGTCATCATACTGTACAACAGCACTGAAAACCTTTCACCTTATACTATATCTCATATTCCATACAAAGTTATAATCTACCATGTTATAGTTGGCATATGTTACACTGATTGTTGCATCATTATATTAATTTCTATTTAAACAGACACTAATGGCGTTTTTCCACTGCTGGTAACAGCTC
>NC_045749.1:17855561-17858205 GCF_008692095.1 Etheostoma spectabile | reverse complement strand
GCCTCGGCCCATTCTATGTCCGTTTTCCATTGTAGATTGAGTGAAGCCTCAGCGTGGCTGGTCACTATAGCAACGCGTGATGACGTAATTTTCAGCGCGACGCGACTCACACAACAGCACGTCGCTACTCCCGCGGCCAGAAGAATGTTTGTTTCAAAAGAAGCTGAAGAAGCAACAAAATCACCGCTAAAAAATGGGAGTTTGGGAATTTGGGACACAAAAGGGTAAGTTAAGTTCCTGGTAAGTTAGCTAACATTTGCATGTGTTCAGCGTCGCAGTCAGTATTTACTATCCGCTATAAAAGTACATGAACTTTAGCGACCAGGATTACCACCAACATGTGTGCTGTGTACTGTTTGTGTTTCAGAGCATTCACGCTTTGTAAAATCGCCGCCCAGACCTCTGGTGGGCGATGTCCGACCGGTGAGATCTCTGGTTCTGACCTGCTGGACTTCGTATAATCTTTATGAGAGTCACGAGAAGCTTATGACAACGACTGGGATCATCTGGGCCAGCAGGCCGGGGGGGGGACACTGTCACAGGGGGCAGAGGAAGAAGACCGGGAAGTTTGGAGGGTTTGATGCGCTACTTGAAAAGCTAAATAAAAACTTTGTTATATATTGTCTTGTTTTTTTAAAGTAACAGTGTGCAATATTGGAAACGACATGAAGCCACTAGTAGCCCGAACAGTTGAAAAGTAGAATAGTGCAGAGAGTAGATAATCTGTCGGCGTCCGGCTAATTTGTTTTAAATGTCCCGTTTTGTTCTGGAAACCACTCCGCACTCTTGTTTGCTAAACGCGGTCATAAGTGACGATTCTCTCCGACAACCAGCAGTCTGCGGTAACCACGCACCTTTTGGTATCGCCTCGGCTCGCTTGGAACCTCGACTGAGGTGGTACTAAAAAAAGTACCTGGTAGCAGGTCCCAGGGACTTTTTTTCGTAATGGAAAACCAAAAAAAAGCGAGTAGAGCCGAGTCGATCGAGTAGATACCACGCATGGAAAACCGCCAAAGTACCCTTACTTAGTCTATATATTCTGGTCTTGTTTACTCACCTCTGTCACTGGATCTCCCTGCTGGGTATCAATAAATGTTTATCTTGGTATTATCTTAAAACTAAAAATGCACCGCCGCTGAGACGTACTCACCTGATATTAGAAACATTTGGATTTTGTTCCTCCATTTGTTGAGCGATGTCACGTTTTTATCATCTGCAGACTTTAAAAAAAAAAATAAAGTACAATTTTGAGATGTTTCACACACATGTACTGTGGCACAATGAGTATTTGACCCTGACAACACAACGATTTTAGACCTATGACGGCTGTCTTGATATATTGGCTGAAAGCAAGGAGGAGCAACAATCTTACTGTTTTAACTGAGTCCGGATGTTCAGTCCTCCACAAGCATTTCAAGGCATTTTTAGCTGCGTTCTGTTTGCTTCCTTCTTGTTCTTCCCCACCCCATCAGGATACGCTTTACCATTCAGAACGGCTCTTGTGATAAACCTGAGAAGAAAATATAAACATTTTTAAACAGACAAGACAATGAAAATTTGGCGTGATGGGTTGCAGTACTAAGACATGAATTGCACACTTGTTTCACCTCATGAGTGAAGTTATTAACAGCAGTATGTTGGACCCCCTTAGGCATTATCTAGGAACTATGTGTGTGTATATAAAGCATTTATTTATTACATGTGAAAACATTGGTGAATCTGTCATGGATCATCACATTTCTGTTACACAGCAAGGTGACTTCAAATCATGTGAATCATGTTGCCATCACAGGAGCTTTCATGACAGACTCATTCTCCCAAAAGCACTACAGAGCGCCACAGGAAGTCATTCCTGCCTGTGGCCATCAAACTTTTAACTCCTCCCTCTAGTGTCTGACACACCACACTTAGAGAGTTGAAACTGGACAATATATCTGTATTATCTGTTTTGTGCAATAACACTGCCTGACATGTGTGCAATTTCAAATACTACAATTATTAGTATTATTATTATTTTATTATATTATTATTTAACTTTTCACCATTCCAAATCCTTAATTATGTAATTATGTAAATAAGGTATAATAACCATCTTTATGTAATACCGTACGTATCCAATTCCTTATATTTCTTTTTCTTGTATTTCTACTCTATTTATAATATTTGTGCAACAACACAGGTTCCCTCGGGATCAATAAAGTATTTCTGATTCTGATTCTGATTCGGATGTTGGTGGGGTTGGTTGGTGGTGCATTAATTTCCATGAATCTACAAACTATCATATTAGCCTTTAGGATGTAAGTAATCATTCCCCACACTAACCTTGCTCAATTGTACTATATAAATATAGATAGATATATGTAGATAAGTGTGGTTTGGATCTGGACCTGGTCCCAATGTGGTCTACATATGAAAAGAAAACTGTGAATTCTTTGGGATTTTCACATTATAATAAAGCTTTTACGTATCTGAAATTATGTTTTAAGAATCTTTCCTCTCTGGGATAATTAAGTCCAGATTTGACAAAAAAAAGATCGGGATCTGGACCTGGTCTTAGTGGTTGCGTTCTCATAAGGACAATAAAGTTTTAGAATGATTAATAATTTACATTAGCACACTTCCTTTCTATACAGTAAGAGTTTAC
>NC_045749.1:17837131-17855536 GCF_008692095.1 Etheostoma spectabile | reverse complement strand
AAATGTTTTGTTTCAAAAGAAGCTGAAGGAAGCAACAAAAATCACCGCTAAAAAAATGGGAGTTTGGGAATTTGGGACACAAAAGGGTAAGTTAAGTTTCCTGGTAACGTTAGCTAACATTTGCATGTTTTTCCACGCGTCGCAGTCAGTATTTACTATACGCTATATAAAGACATGAACTTTAGCGACCATGATTACACCCCAACATGTGTGCTGTGTCTGTTTTGTTTCAGAGCATTCACCTTTTGTAAAATCGCCGCCGCAGACGCGTCGGGTGGGCATGTCCGACCGGTGAGATCTCTGGTTCTGACCTGCTGAGACTTCGTTAAATCTTTATGAGAGTCACGAGAGAAGCTTATGACAACGACTGGGATGCATCTGGGCCAGCAGAGCCGGGGGGGGGGGGACACTGTCACAGGGGCAGAGGAAGAAGACGGAAGTTTGGGAGGGTTTGATGCGCTACTTGAAAAGCTAAATAAAAACTTTTGTTATATATATTGTCTTGTTTTTTTAAAGTAACAGTGTGCAATATTGGAAACGACATGAAGCCACTAGTAGCCCGAACAGTTGAAAAGTGAGAATAGTGCAGAGAGTAGATAATCTGTCGGCGTCCGGCTAGATTTGTTTTAAATGTCCCGTTTGTTCTGGAAACAGGTTTTCCATTACCGAAAAAATCCCTGGGACCTGCTACCAGGTACTTTTTTTTAGTACCACCTCAGTCGAGTTCCCGAGCCGAGGCGATACCAAAAGGTAGATCGTGTTCCATCAGACTGCTGGTTGGTCGAGAGAATCGTCACTTATGACCGCGTTGTTAGCAAACAAGAGTGCGGAGTGTTTTTCCAGAACAAACACATTTAAAACAATCTAGCCGGACGCCGACAGTTATCTACTCTCGGCACTATTCTCACTTTTCAACTGTTCGGCTACTAGTGCTTCATGTCGTTTCCAATTTGCACACTGTTACTTTAAAAAAACAAGACATATATATAACAAAAGTTTTTATTTAGCTTTTCAAGTAGCGCATCAAACCCTCCCAAACTTCCCGGTCTTCTTCCTCTGCCCCTCTGTGACAGTGTCCCCCCCCCGCTCTGCTGGCCCAGATGCATCCCAGTCGTTGTCATAACTGCTTCTCTTGACTTCCATAAAGATTATACAAGTCCAGCAGGTCAGAACCAGAGATCTCACCGGTCGGACATCGCCCCACAGACTTCGGCGGCGTGCGATTTACAAAGCGTGAATCCTTGAAACAAACATTACACAGCACACATGTTGGTGTGTAATCCATGGTCGCTAAAGTTCATGTACTTTATATAGGTATAGTAAATACTGACGGCGACGCTGAACACATGCAATGAGCTAACTTTACCAGAACTTAACTTACCCTTTTGTGTCCCAATTCCCAAACTCCCATTTTTTAGCGGTGATTTTTGTTGCTTCCTTCAGCTTCTTTTGAAACAAAAACATTTCTTCTGGCCGCGGGCGAGATGCACGTGCTGTTGTGAGTCGCGCTGAAAATTACGTTCATCACGCGTTGCTATAGTGACCAGCCACGCGGAGGCTTCACTCAATCTACAATGGAAAACGGACATAGAATGGGCCGAGCGAGCCGAGCCGAGCTGTTACCAGCAGTGGAAAAACGCCATTGTGTCTGTTTAAATAGAAATTAATATAATGATGCACTCAGTGTAACATATGCCAACTAAACATGAGATTATAACTTTGTATGGAATATGAGATATAGTTATAAGGTGAAAGGTTTTCAGTGCGGTTTGTCAGTATGAGACAGCAGATGCAAAGGAGTTTTGCGGTTTCATGTTTTTTTGTGAAATGTGTTGTGTTGTTAAATGTCACTTGTCTATTACAGTAAAGGTAAGGCGCCTCAATGTGAACTCCGAGCCTTATGGGAACCAACGACAAAGGGAGGAAAATAGAGGGACAAATTTCATAGGACTTGTGACCACTACTGTCAAAAAAAAAACTATGCCATTTCATTGAAGAAAGGAGAGACGGTCCCACCCCATGACCCTGTGTGAGTATGAACCTGGACCTCTGCAACATGAATATACACTACACACGACACTCTATTGATAACTCTAGATTGGTGTTCAGTTGTAACCAATTGAATGTTACGTAACAATGATCTAAACTTCTTCCGCATCTTCTCACACTACACAGATTTCTAAAAGTACTGATCAACAATAAGATACCCTGTGGGTGCGGGTAAGATTGAAGGAAGCGAAACAGAAACCAGCTCAGCTGGCCTGGTCTGCTCTTCAAGAACAGACAGACTGGGACAGCAAGGTATTTCATATTTTGTACTTCTTCAAATCATCAAGTACTGTACAATCAGTTGCCAGTGTATTAGGTACAGCAGTGTAATACAACGGTCTTGCCACACATCTACCTTCACAAGGTCATGATGTTCATTTTTTATGAAAGTGGTTTAGAGAGGTGTTGATTCCCGTTATATTGGAGGTGCAGTTTGCGGTAATTGTGACCTCCAATTGTCTTTTTGTCCAGGCCGTTTTTTTGAAATATATTTTTTATTTTGTTTATGCATGTAGAAAAGATATCCAGCTGTAGTTAGTCATGCTTCCTAATATTAGCTTTTCCCACTGCATGGTACCTACTCGACTCGCCTCGACTCTACTCGCCTTTTTGTTTTTCCTTTACGAAAAAAAGTCCCTACTACTTACTTTGTAGTACTAGGTACTATATACAGTTCCTGATTTGACGACCAGCCACAGCTCGCCTCATGCATAAGCGGTGTACTAATCTCATGGAGAAAGAAGGCCGGGCCATGGCGGCCGATCGAGCAGGTACCATGTAATGGAAAAAAACGCCGTGAGTGACTGCAGTTCTGAACCCGCAGCTACTTTTGTTTACTTTTCAATAAAATGTTTCGGTAACACTTTAACAAAGGTACACAAAAAGAGTAGTTAGTGATTAGTTCTGTTTTGAAAGAGTGACAAAGTGATTATTATCCTTTTCAAAAGGTTGGTTACTTTTTTTCTGATTCGTTACCCTTCTGAAACCAATAACTACCCTTCTGAAAAAGAGGGTAACGAATATAAGTACTGTTTTTCGGAAGGTAACAAATGATTTGTTACTACCGGTACACTACTACCATTTTTTGTGTACCTTTTGTGTGTTTACCAATGTTTCTAGTGACACAGTTGTACATTAAGAAGTATATTTCTGACTGTGCCTTTAGGTGTCCGTCAGGTCAACAGTGTCCGAAGATGCTACATCACCTATGTTCCAGTGCAATCAACTACTCTGTAAGGCACTTATTGTTATTGCTAAAAGAGCAGACCATGGAGTTATACTTCGGGTCATACTGTATTGTACTGTACTCTTGTCTCTCATTATTTCCCTAGGGAGTCCCATGAATCTTCTCACAAAGCACGTCATGAACACAATGCACAATAATATTCGCTGATTCAGCCATCCTTTCCAAAGCTCAGGTGTGAAAAATCTGCTTTTATGAAATTTACAGAATGTACTGTAGCTGCATTATTAGAGAAAGGAAGTTTATTTTTTGGTCCATATTGGGGTTTAACAAGATGTTCAACAGGGCTACGGGACTGTACATTATATTATGGAACATACTATATTGTACCGTGTTTTGTGAATTGTAATTCCCATAAGGTCAGCTGTGTGGAAAAGGCACCAAGCGATGTTGCAACTTCACTGTAAGATACTACCCATAAAAACAGTTGTAGAGCTTAATGCTGAAAAGGCTGGTACTCATGCATCTTATTAAGTTTCTCCTAGGGAGTCTCTTTCACCGCCCAAAGTATGTCAACGGTACAAGGTGCTCAGGAATATTCACTGATTCACTAACTCATCCAAGGATCAAGGTCTGCACTTTCTTTCATAAATACGTATATTAGTGTTTTATTTGCTTACTCTGTATGCAGACTAACCAGTGACTACTTGTATCCCTCCTCTCCCCCCTCCTTATAGAGGAAGTCCCTCCCAAATGATGTATATATTTTGCCGTGTTGACATGTTCAGGTCCTAGAGTGGAACTAGGACTACTTAGAGTATAATCAGATCTGGGTTCAACATGATAAATCTATTTTTTCATCTATTCTTTAGCATGCTGTCAAAGACAAAAATGGGAAAAAGTCAGAATAGACATCCACCCAGTCAAGGTATGGGGAAAAAAAACAAAAAACATAATTTGCATTGTAGCATGTGTGTTTTTATCCTGATATGGGTCTTAAACCTCTCTCCGAAACTGATGTACAATCAAGAAGATATCTGTTGGTTTACCCCTTTTTGCCTAAACAATAGTATTAATCTCAACAGGTTACTTCAGAATTTGATTCCAAGAGCGTCTTGGGAGGAGGTTTGGTCGTGTTTACAAGGCAAGAGATAACTCCTGAAAAGTAGTATGCTGTGAAGATTGTCTGCTGTGTAGAGTAAGTATGCAATAGTTAGGTTCAGTCTGTGCTATGTAGCATGGCAGTACTTGTCCAAGTACTTTCTTTGCGGTTTTTGCAAGCGGCTTTAATAGTGACATTTTCCACTGGGATTAATACAGTATCTATCTATATACCTATCTGTCTAGCTGTCTGTCTTCTGATTCATTTCTCATTCTCTTTTGGATTAGGAAAGCTTCCGAGAGGTGGGGACATTATCAGACCTCCTCCACTGTAATATTGTAAGATACTACACATTTTGTGAGGCTTCAAGATACCAATGGGACGTTTAGCGGCAGTCAGCATCTGTCCAGTAAGTCTAATACACACCCTTTAAATCTTAACTTTTTGTTTAAGTTAAAGGTGAGTAGAATTTTTTCTCCAGGTCTTTAGACAATTCTCGGCAAAGTCCTGTATATTCATATGGGTTATGTAACACCAAACCCTTAAAGACTGGATTGATGAGAAGAACACTCAGTCTCCCAAGACTCAACGAGAAAGAAGAAAGTCTCAGCATTGCTCAGCAAATGTTAGTGTGGAATATATCCACTCCAAGGAACACATCCACAGGACCTTAAGGTGAGACAGACTCTGCAGTGTGTGGCTGGGGCAAAACTGACATAGAGGGAGACTAAGATGGGGGCAATCAATTTGAGGTCAGACAGCACCACAATTACAACTTCTTTGCAAGATGGCTTCCTTGGACCAGCCAATATGTTGATTGTACTGCCTGAGCCAGGAATAACCCAGAATAACCGTTAGAGGAGGTGCGTTAATCAGGAGGAAGGAAGTGTTTTGTAGGGTTACCTACATGCTCAGCATGACTGGAACACTTCTGTGGCTGACTGGCATAGGGGTGTCTTGTAACCTTGGCAGTCATGGTTTAGAAGGGGTCCAAATCATCGCCCAGGCATGATCAAAGAAACTACCTCAATCGGAATGAGTTAGTGGCAAAGTAACGAGCTAAAAAAATATATATACATATAATAAAAAGAAAAATATATGACTGTAATATTTTTAGGCTGGCAGGAGTTGTACAACCTTTTTCCGCTTGGTAAATGTTTGTTTACATAACTCATGGTGTTAATTTCTATTAATGTTTCTCAACTTTTGAATTATGTCAAAGTTTGATCATTTTCTAAGCCAGTTTATATTAATCCCCACAATATTAATCTTGGTAGGATCATGACTTTTAGACCATCGGTTCAAGACCCTAAACATACTACTACGTGACATTAATAAATCTACATTAGCCTAACTTAATAACACGTAAATATAATAAATAAACAAATGCCACCTTACAATATTTACCATAATTTTATATTGGTGATCAACTAATAAAGATAAGGCTATATGTTCATCAGACCAGTGGTTCCAACATTTCAGCTCAAGACCCAAAAGAGAAATTTTGTGTCTCCCCGGGACCCAAATTTTCAAAAATCACCCTGAATCATTGTAACACATCTACATTTTTAAACTGTGTACAAACAATGGAACAAACCATGAATTGATAATTATGATGAAGTTTATTTATTCCATTATAAAAGTAGACAAAAACAAAAGCTCTCTATTCTCTCTTTCTGTGTCTCACCTTTTCTCAACCTCATTTCTTATCCGCCGCCTAGGATGAGAAAGATAGAGAGAGAAAACCCCCACAGCATCTGAGCTGAACAGACCATTGGAGCAAAAAAGAACGCTCATTTCACATAAGATTGATAGCATTTACTCTGCCACTTGGCGACCATAAAACGGGTCTGCGACCCATTTTGGGTCCCCCCCTAAGTTTGGGAAACACTGTCGACCAATGTCTAAGACCCAATGAAAGCCACAGCTGACTGTTTTAGATGAAAGCTGCTTTCAAACACAGACCCTTTCTGAATCAAGCTCTTACTTCACATCATGCTCATGTGTTTATTTTGTTCAATTTCTGTTCAATGTTAAGCTGAAAACATCCTGTTTGGGCTGGATGGAGTAGTAAGATGGGGACTTTGGTCTAGTCACCAAAGTGATAGAGATGACTCTGCATTGATGGCAGAACGGAGACAAAGGAACCACATCTTACATGGCTCCGAACAAGTGAGATGGTCTTTACTGACCATTTTTAATTATTCTGTATATTGTATTAAATATGGTCTTCTATGGGCTTATCGGTGATGCGATTATGCCCTTTCACACTTTATTCTCACCTGTCATCACAGTTGGCGGTGAGAGCTGTAAAATCAAGTGACATGAAACGTGTACGACTTTTGTGCCAGTAGAACGAAAAGCTGATGTTTCATTTACCTCATGCATAACTAGTTAATAGTTCCATGATGATTAATGAAGGATAACTGATGCTCGGAAGTGTCTTTTGTCATACTGTGTTTATTTCCTGTCCCAAAAGAGGGAGAAGTACTATGACGCGAGTGGAATATCTTTGCTCTGGGCTTGATTTACTTTGAACTCCTTTGGAAACTCTCTACTGGCCATGAAAGCAGGAGTGGGTGGTCTATCATGAACAGAACAATCATTGATGTTATTTGAAATTTAACAAACGATTGGCATACTATGTAGGCTTATTATAACATAAGAAACCAGTTGGGTATACTGGTAACAACATCAGTTTATTTATTCACAGTATGGGATTACTGTAGGTAGCAGATAAGCTGATTTCTTTCTTTTATTACTTTGCACACGCTCAACTGATACTAATTTTATTATTAGCCAGTTTGCGGCTAACTTACATGTTATTTCATCCTTTATCACCTGCATACATCAAGGTCTGGAATGATGCCAAAGTCAGACTCCTGAGATTTTTACAGACTTTTCCCCAGAGGTAGATGACCATATTCTTATTATTCTTACTGATTCACTTGGCGCATGAAGCTTCCACAGGTGTGCTACGTATTGATGTCACCAACAGACCACGGTGGCAATGTACTTAGTTATATTTACGCAAGTACTGTGCTTAAGAACAAATGTAAGGTAGTACTATACTTAGTATTTTATCTCATGCCACCTTTAACTCCAGGTAAATATTACTTTTTACTTACTGCAATTAGATGACGTCTTTACAGGTACTGTAAGTAAGATTGTGCCGACCAGCATTTAGCCAAAGAATTTGAACATCAACAAACTTCTCAGTCCCAACTTTAAAAAAAACGTAAAAAACAATGTAATGAACATTTTCTGTGTGGCCACCACGGAAAAACAATGCCAAAGTAAATCCTGAGAAGATGACCGCGGCCGGGTTCATGTGGAGAGCAGTGCTCACCCAGCGGTTACAGCTGACAGCTGATTACAAGGGAAAGGAGAGGGTGAAAGAAAGAGGGTTGCTGCTATATTAAGGTTCTGAATGTTACTCACAGCACCTTTAAGTATACAATGTTCTCCATATAGTCCAAAACAGACTCTGCGGTGTCTGTATGTGAATAATGTCAAATACAAGCAGCACAGATAACACTATTTTGAGAAGATATCAATCTCAGTTTCCAAAGTGCATAATAGTTGGAGTGAGCTTCATGAATATGGTATGGTAGTATTATATTGTTGTAAAAAGATCTTAGTAGAAGTTGTTTGTTGTTGTTTTTGCAGAATGAAATCAATCAAGTGGATGGCTGTGTGAGAAGCCAGAAGACCGACCGAGCAAGTAAACTGAAGGCGGAGCTGGAGAGTGGGCTCATAGTCAGCGGCAAAATTTGTGTTAGGAAAATGCACTGTCTGATTATCAAACGCTATTGTGACAAGTCACAAGTAGTATGGAAATGTAGTTCTTCTGTCCTGTAATTTTATGATGTAATTTTGTACGAAACTAGTTGAAATTTAACGTGCGCACTTTATAGCCTTTCCGCGGACTTTAACTCCTCCTAGGCATCGGATGCAGTTTGGTTTTTGCTCAAAGACACTCCTAGCCTTACAAGCCAGACCCACATCAAGTGTTTGGGTCTGGGAACTCCCCATTGGCAGAGCTCGATCTGAGGGGCGGTTAAACGTTGTCTTTTAAAATTCCCTTTGCACCCAATAGGATAGCGCTACAACCAACCAGAGCAACGCTAGTTGATAGATTGAAACGTTTGCCGTATCCTGTTGGCACTACTCCAAACCTCTTTCCTTTTTTTAAGATGACTTCTTGCCATTTTTTGTCCTTTATCCTAAGAAAAGCTTAAGTCGGGTTCTTCCAGTAGTCACGGCAAAGCCGATTCGAAAGGCCACTGTTCCCGCAGCAGCACTCTCCTTGTTTTCAAGTAGCAAGGAAGTCACGCAGAACCATCGCAACTCTGCTGTCCTTATGTTAAGCCCCCCGACTCTAACACGATGTGTTGGCCTGACTAAGTTTGGTTTTTCCAGCTCGCAAGCCACCATACATTTGCAGCCACTAGGTTGCGTCTAGATTTCTTGCTAAGACACTTCAACATGCTAACAGACAAATCACTAACCATGCAATTATGAACTACCTATAGAGAGGGCATAATATATGGGTTTATAAGGAGGAAATGAAACATGAATTAAATTTATCATGATTTACAAAAGTAACCGACATGGAATCACATCTGTCCAGCTTTTGTTTTTGAAATTTCTGCGCCCCCAGTTTACAGTTTATATGCTGAAACTAGTTAAATGTATTGTTAAACTTGTTTTCCTCATTAATTTACTATAAAAACGTAGGAGCAAATATTTTTGCAATGAATTCAAGGAATTGACGAAGGAGTCCTTATTTTCCCATTTACTTTTTGGTGATCCATTCCGTGATGTTGATCCAGTGCATTGTCCTAAAAAAAAGCAATGAATAACACTTGTTTAAGCAAAACTCTCGCCAAAAGGCAACCTAGGGTATTTTTTTTAAATGTATTTTAAGATCTACCGGATTATTGTTTTTTCGGTCAAATGGCCTTTGAATGGTGAGTGCTAGGGGGGACTTTATGCTAACCTTAAAATATGCTACAACACTTTTGGCTATCGCTATAGTTGAATAACTGTTAATGTGTTACCGTTAAACATAACAGCACCTACCTAATTCAGCTTGTTGTTCTGTGTGCTAATGTCTGTTCTTGGTCTTGGATTTTTTGAAATACATTTCTGGGCGACTACAGTCCAGTGTTACTTTAAAAGACGTACTTTATCATTCCCAATATGCACTTGCACACTACATTGCACTATATGTGTCCATAGTGCCAATAAAACTGATTCGATTTGTATATATTTTTTGTAAATTTTTTATACTGTATATTAAAGTTTTAAATCCATCAAGTTGCCTGTTCATTAATTCCGGCTAATATAAATAATAATTCCTGCTCATGCAGAGAAGTTTAAACTAATAATAAAATTGGTGTCATGGTTGTTGAAGTTTTTTTAAAGGTTAGGGGAATGTAAAAAGAATGGTTAGGGGACATGTTCTCCAAAGGTTGCAACATTAGGGGAAGTTCTCCAAAGGTTGCAACGTTAGGGAACGGTTCTCCAAAGGTTGCAACGTTAGTGGGAACGTTCTCCAAGGTTGCAACGTTGGGGAATTTTAGTAGTGGGATTCTCTAAAAGTTACAATGTTAGGGGAACTTCTCTAAAGGCTTACAACGTTAGGACGCTATGAGAATTTTCGATGTAACCAAAACCTAATGTTCCCAACGTTAAACCAACTTTCTTATTCACACCAAGACAACCCAAAAAACCTAACCTTAAGGGAATGTCCTGCAACCAAAACAATGTTCTGGGAACAGAGATTGTTAGCTCGGGTAAGAGGCTCGACACAACATAATATTTGCTCGAAGTTCATCACGGGGGCTCTACGCATGAACTCCCAGCCATTGAGAACATTGTTTGTGTACACACAGATTGATTAATACTTATATTAAAACTGGCTACAGTACCAAATATGTTTTTTTTTTTTATTAAAAGGTTTGTGTCTTTATGCAGAGATCCAGGGTTCGAGTCTGACCTGTAATGATTTCCTGCATGTCACCCCCTTTCTCACCTAGCTGTCCTGTCAAAATTAAAGGTGGAAAATCCCTCTCTTTGTTTATGATTTCACATCATGTTAAAACACAAGACGGTGTTTGATGGTGCAATGCAGATTTTGTGTACTAATGAAGGGATGAGGGGTTCACACAAAAGCTGCAAAGAAGCAGAGAGAGCATCTGTATCGTATTTATGTCACACAATGTGAAAGTGATACGACTCTTTAGCAGTAGGATATTCAAATAAGACGTCTAGTGTATGAACTAGTTATCAGCTAAATTGAATTCCAACATTGGTTATCCCAAATGTCAATCTGTCTACTTGCAGTCATTCCCCTTTCTGGATATAAACAACAAATGGACAGTCATGAAATGGTTATTTAAAAGGCAGGAAGTTATGATGAGGAATTTATCTAGTCAAGTGCACCACTGATGCAGAAGAATGCAAATATGCACTTAAGACACTGGCTGTACTGCGTGTAAAAATCCAACAGATTAGTTAAAAGCTGTGTTGGAAGTAAATTGAACATGAGCTTAAGATGGGAATCCATTTTTGGTTCATTCTATTTGGTGGGTAACACAGACAAAACAAGTTTTCAACAGATCCAATGATTTGAATACCAGAATATGTTTATCCTCTAGATCTAGAGGATAACATATCTTATGCCATTCAAAATGTGCAAAATTGTTGTTTTGGGCCTCAGGCATTCCCAATCCACCACATCTGACTTAATGGACACTTCAGGCTTTGGTTTGTCACTTTTAAGTGCCAGTCTGGAAGAAAAGCTGAGCCATTACTGTAGCCAAGCCTTTTGTTCTAGCATAAAGACGATCGTGTTACCACCTAGTGTACACCGCAGTAGTTCAGTAACAGCTTCAACACCACAGCGCTCAACCCAGGCTCGACCTTATCAGCTGACACTGCTTGTAGGTCTGCTAGTGGTGCCAAAAAACATCACAGCACAGCAGTTGCTGTCAATCACAGCGGCACTCGCACCATTCATAAAACTCAAGCTGTAACTAAAGTTTACAAAATAAGTATTGACACATAAAGGAGGATCTCGGCCGTTGCTGTAGAACATTAGCGGCATGATAAAAGACTTGCTATGGATGACCATCATTGTATTACTTATTTTCAACTGCCATCTCACACAGCACTGTGACTAACAATTCAATTTAGAACTTATGCTGCTCAACATCATATGCAAGAACAGATGGAGCCAATTTTAAATACTGTAAACAAAAACTAATATTTCTATTTCTGCATTTATCTAGCTAATCTAGCGAGCATATAACATAAAATACGTTTGTCATTAGCTGAGACATGACTAGTGTTAGCAACACATTTACAGATGGCCCATCCCCATCGGGTTCAACCAGCTGCCACTGGGTGGTGGCCCACTCACTCTGTGGCCAAGCCACTGGACATTAACATCAGTCAGAGCTAAGCCCTAGACTCTGTGTATGACAGTAACCAAGAATTCCCCCCCCCCCCCCCCCCCCCAACCCTGATACACTGTGTACACCACTGGACACATGAACTCAATTCTGCACAAGACTGTAACAAAATCGTGCATTTATTGATACTATAGGCAAAACGCCGTGTAGGTAATTGTTGTTAACTTCTGATATACCACATATTGTCCACACCAATACTTTAATAATTGCACAGGCCTATGTGCGCACCGGTTATCAGTGTATTTCATGTGTAAACGTTGGACTACAGTGTAGGGTCTTTCCGCAGACTTGTAGCCTGTTGTTTGCTGCCCTTGCATGATCAAAGATGTTGCTCAAACATAATTAGGGTTTATAAATGAATTCAAAATGAATTCATTAATTGACTTGACAGGCACGCACCGCATGCAGTCCATTAAAAAAGGTATCCCCAAAGCGCGCCCCCCCCCCCCAACATGCCCCCGTAATGTTAATATGAAACCTGCTTCCATGCGAACAACACCTTACTGAGATCTCGTTTCGCGGTGTAGGCAGGCTGTGAAAATATTAGTTTCGATTATCGTATCAAATCAAACAATGTCACTCACTTGAATGACGTTTATACTGGAATCGAAACGTACAGGTTACCAAGTACAAGAGTTGTTCTTTGAACGACGGACGGGTGAGCCAGTACTGTAGCAGTTGGTTACTTTATGTGATTGAGCTGAAAGTCCGACAGCTTCGTCATTAAGATGGAAAGTGAACCTATTTGACAACTTAAACGATACGTACAGAACACAAGCTCTGTGATGCAATATGAGGACCTCGCTCCGTTGGCCCCGACCGATAGAGCGACTGAGTTGAATACACTTTTGTTAGCCGTGAGATTTTCACCCGCTTTGCTGGTTTTGCACGTATTTTGCCTCTCTTGTGTACTGGAGTTCACTTCTGGCGAAGGGTCCCTGGCAAGGTGGAGAGTGGTGTGAGCTGAGGTGGGTGGTGATGCTGATGATGCAATTCCAAAACTCTATTAAACAACAGCTAACGTTATTGATTAATATTTCACCGGGTAAATAGAGACGGCTAGCATTACCATAAAACCTAGAACCACACTAAATACACAATGTGGCTAGCTCCAATACAATTGCCCAGGACTCTCACTTTTATACTTGCAGCCCAATGTAATATTCTCAAGAATATTTTTGGGGTAAAGTGAATGGCCTATATAAGAATAAAGGCCTTATTGCAGCGATAACATGGATGTAATGACCTGCTACCTATAGCTCTGGATCAGTTATGCCCTGTGACCTGTAAAAGCTTGTGTTGTTAAGTAAATAGTAAATTGTGGTAGTAAGATGTAAGGTGAGAAGAGCAATGAAAATTGCATAAAATAATAAGAAGGCTGGCTACCTGGAAGCTTACTTAAATGGGTTACTTAAGTAGGACCATCTTTTGACTATTAATCATACTGTTACAATACTGTGTTACAATTTCAGCCATGCATGTGATCACATTTGACCTAGGGCATTGGCGTGTGCATTTCTGGTGGAGTCCTCTACAGGCTGCATAGGGGTGGTTTGGAGAGTTATGTCTTTTAATGCCCCCCAACATCATTTCAGTCAGTCTCCAAAAAACAGTATGTGACAATTCCCCTACAGATTCCCCTGAGGGTAGTCCTAAATGGAAACGCCTACCCAATGGTGTGGGGACAAAAGGACATCCAACATATGCTGCTAAAATGCCCTGGATATCTTGTTCAGTGTTGACATCAGGACTCGTCGACACAGTGAAGTGGTGCCTCCTCTTTGCTAAAGCTCCCATATTAGCTATTTTATAGTGTCTCCTGTATTTTGGTTTCTATTAGAGACCAAGTTTACATGCTTTAGTATTCAAAAACATTATTATACATAGCGTCTATCTGAATATACCATATTCCCCTTTGTTTGTATATGATGTGATTGTGGCAGTTAATTCCAGAAGTAGAACTACACCAGTGCTCCTGGCTTACCCAAGGGGTGATTATAATGTGGGTGTTGGTGTCACATACTCAAAATTGTATTTTTCTTTTTCTTTTTCATCAATACGTGAAGATGAGAAGTCTCAACCCCACAGTCAGTGTCGAAAATGAGGAATGATCCAATGTTCATGATATCTGGTGAGTAATCCATCGCATCAAAATTCAGTTAAGTTAATCATAAAAAGAGGGGGGGGAGAAAGAGAGTCCCAATAATGACCAATCATGCTGAAATGTTAACGAGGTGTGTTATGTACATAGTAATATGACCAGACGCGGCGAGGATCATAGGAACTCAAGTACAATCAGTTATGCGGATACACATTACATGTGGGAAATTGTCACCACTATCTGTCAGAAAAAACAAAATCACCCATGATCGATTATATGGGAGGAAAGGAATGCGATCACAACCTACAGTGACTTCAGTTGATATGAACCTGCACTCTGTAACCTAACAAAAATGACCAACCACAGACCGCTAAGTGGGGGGTGGCAGACACAATCTGTAAAAAAATTATCAGTTGCGACAGAGATTCAGTTCTTGAAAACATGTTGCAAACGTATAATTAGAAGTGCGAGAACAATATCTATTTTAGCATCGACATTTGCATGGGCGTCGCAGTGTTGAGATTCTAAACTCGCATATTTTTTGCCGAAAGCGATTGATAGTAAAAGGTAAACACATTCCACCATTCTCGCTTTTTACAATTACTTATTACGTCCTGGTATTATGTCCAAAAAGTGTGCCCCTGTTAAAACAGGTCTCGCGTAGTGGGCAAGTGTATGATGTGTGAGGTACGTTAGTGGGAAACCAGAACGGGTTTGGGTGTTGTTAGGTGGGTTGAACGGTGGGAAGAGCTCGCCAACTGTGTCGAGAATCGGATGGTTTTCTGGTATGCAAGGGGGCAATTGCCCGCATGTACAGCGTTAATGGCGCGAGTATGAATTTTAGTGCGTGAGAATATCTCAGTAACCAGCTACAGGTTGGTTTCGATGTGGTGTGTATGTTTGTGCTCATAATAAACGGAACAGCACACACCTGATCTACTATCAAGTCATAGATATGGCACAAAGTAACGGAGGGTCCGTGTGGTCCAGTAGAGGGGGTCAATGGGAAAAAGTAGAAAGGGAGGGAGGGACGGGGTTCCCACCCCGCATGAAAAAAACCGGGAAACCAGGGAGCCCGGCTAGGCATAAATCGGTATTTTATCTAAAGAAACAAGCGCGAAAGCATGCTAAACCAGCCGGCGATACAAGAGCTAATAGTATTACACCGTAAAAGGCACAAGCAGAAAGCTGCGAATGAAAAGAGAAACCTATCCTAGTCTAAAGGCAAATAGGCGGGATGGTAGCATAATAAAAAAACAAGCATAATTGCTGACTACAACCAGGCTAAGCTACTATAGTTAGCCTAACGAAACAAGCCTACAACGCTGCTACGCAACGCCAACTAAGGCGTACGTATAAGGGTTATCAGTTAAAGAACAAGCAGAAAGCTGCTACTCGTAGCCACTAAAGCAAATATATTAGCTAAAGAAACAAGGCGAACGAGCGTGCTGGGACCGCCAGGGCTAAGCTGAATAGTAAGTTTCGCCTAAAGAAACAACCAGCAGAAAGCTGCTACTAAGCCACTAAAGCTAATATATTAGCCTAAGAGAGCAAGCAAATCTGCTACAAGCCTGGGGCTAAAGTGCGATACGCTATGTTAGCCTAAGGAACGAACATACGCTGCTACACACTAAGCTTAAAGCTAAGTATAGTTAGCACGTAGGAAGCGAACAACGTGGGTAAAAGCCGGGTCATGGTGGGGCCCGAAGACGTGTGTTTAGCGGGGGAGGTTTATGTATCCTCAGAGTGGGCCGGCTAAGACCTTAACAGCTACTCTACTACGGAAGTCTGTCAGTCAGATCGTAACAAATACAGTCATTGTCTCGCTGATGTTATTGTTCTGACCACACATTTGTTCATAGCGCGTGACATGCAGGTCGTGATCAAGGTTATCACCCAAACGCGTGTGCACCAAGCGTAGAAAATTGCGAACCACGAGCCGGGTGGAATTCGACAAGAAGGCAACCAGGCAGCACACTGTCATTCAGGTTCAGGCGGCCGTTGCGTAGTACATATATGAATAGACGTAATGGTTAGGCCTGCATATCCACCATCGTGTATGATCGGATAACCTAATTTCACCGCGAGTCCAAAAGCCAGCAGTAGCACGAATAACGTTAGAGTTCACAGGAGTGACCGGGGGGAAGACGTGGGGCTGACTGTATTGGTAATTTGTTTAAATGGCATTACGAACTACCAACAAAGCCAACATAGTGATCAACATTAGAAAAGATCGGTTTTTCAATGGTTATCTTCTGCGTAGATGCACTCCCCTAAAAAATCCCGCGCAGTATTCGGAATGATTAAATTAGTTGTTCAAAAGTAAAGCGAAACAATAATCATAATGTCATCTTTTAAAAATAATTAAAAATTTCTTGTGTGTTCACGTCTTAGTGGGAAAGCAAATATCGGCAATGTCATTTTTTTCCAATATTGTGCAGGCCTACGGATCAGGATGTTACTATTCCAATTTTTTTCCGAAAGAACACATAGCACAGATATTCAGCTATAGGCAAACACGGAGATAACAAGTACAATAGAGTGACCCTGTTGGTGTTGAGGTGTCGAGAAGCATTAGGAAGCCCGCACAGAAAGCAGCTCAGCTGGCCTGGGGGGGCTGCTGTCAGAACTAACAGACTGGGGACACCCGGTATTAATGTATCCTTATATTTGTACTGTACCCCTTGTAGCCCGTTTCCATGTTAGGTAGTCGAACATAAGTGCCACGTATAATAGCAGGCTACAGGGAAATGCAAAATGCTCGTCTAATACAAAGTCCGCTGGAAAAAAGAAACGCGGTCAACGGGCCTAACCTTCACATTAAGTATCTAAACAACAAACGGAACATTACTGTAGTAACCTTCATGAGCGTAGAGTTTGACTGGCGGCTTGACGAGTGTGATTGTAAACGAGTTGCATTAGTTTGGTCTAGGGAGCTACAGTTGTGCCTAAATCCACTGGGCAGCTCTTGTATGTGTTCCGTCACAATCTTCAGTGAAGCTTTTAATCAGCCTCTAAATGTCCTGCTCCAAAGCCATAATCACAACAACGGGGGCAGTTTACTTTTATTTTAAAAGAACCTTTCCATATAACATGGGGTCAAACAGCATTTTTATGTTGCGGTTTTATCGCAGACAACTTAATCACATCGTTAAACTAGCGTGGTATAGTGTTGTAGTGCCATCACAGGAGACGCCAAAGGGTGATATGTTGCCTAATGCTGCTGTACCGTAGAATCTCATCCCTACTACTTTTGATTACTTTAGGGAGAGCAGGAACGGAAAGTTCCAAACTGAGGGTAGATTGACTATCAGCGATAAAATAATACTGGTAGGTCAAACATGCTGGGCCCCTTTGGGGGTGTCCCCTAAAGGGGGCCGGTCACAGAAGTGTCTTCCGAGACTTGGGCAACACTATGTTCTACAAACCCTAGTGCAACTACCGGGCTGTAAGACACTATTGTGGATTTACATCTTCTGGAGGCTGCTACTGGCTGACTAGGCAAACCACACCAGACCTCTCAGATCAAAATCATAAATGGAGCTGGTGGTTATTCCATAACATTAATGGCATTGAAAACACTGGCACATCACTTCCAAATTGAAGACATGAGACCAACAAATTGATCCATTGTGTAATATAGCCTTTACAGAACTTGAAAAATCAAAAAGAAAATTAGGAGCGTTTGCAAAGACAAATAATTTCATTTTTAATTTAGCAAACCAATATATTTACTAGAGATGTAACTGAAAAATCATGTCTCAGGGTTGGTGGCTTTACGTTTGAGAGGTCCCTGGTCCTGGGAGGAGTAGTTGCGTGTGCATAAGCCATTATTTCGGAGAACTGTTTCACAGTCTGGTATGTTGCTGGGGGTAGCCTAGAGGCATACACGGGAGTGGATTTTTCATCGCGCATTCCCGTCCCGCTCCCAATAGACCGAAATCTTGTCCGCGCCTGACGTTGGGAAAGATGGCACGGCCCAGGATCCAAAGTTTAAAACGAATCCCCTCGGCCCTCCCGCTCCTTGTGAAGATTAGTGTCCACTCCTCATCCCGGCGTGCCGGTGTGTTAAACTGGGACTCAGCGCGCCAGTTACGACTGCAGTACTGTTTGTCGGTCAGTGAGACGGACCCTAGACGGGCAATTTCGCTGATGAACGAAGGCTATCTTGGCTGATTCTTGTTCCCGAATTTGCGCTTGCAAAGTGGCCGTCTTCGGACCGCGTGGGGTAAAGGTCTGTAATGGGCCTTAAGTCGGACATTGCGTGCTTGATCTAAGACTCTGCATTCTTACAGCAGCGTACATCGTGCTATCACCGCACAATTCTACTCTCATAAACTTAATTAATATTTCAGACTTCCGACCATTCTGGGAACTTAATAGACATGTGCATTACTTCTGACTTGCTCTGTAAATCATTTTTTTTGTCCCCATCGCTTCTCATCCGCTCGTTAGCTTCCTCCATCACTGCTGACTTGGTGGAAGTTAG
>NC_045749.1:17831079-17837106 GCF_008692095.1 Etheostoma spectabile | reverse complement strand
GTAAACTCTTACTGTATGAAAGGAAGTGTGCTATTATGTAATTATGTAATCATGTCTAAAACTTTATTGTCCTTATGAGAACGCAACCACTAAGACCAGGTCCAGATCCGATCCTTTTTTTTGTCAATCTGGACTTAATTATCCAGAGAGGAAAGATTCTTAAAACATAATTTCAGATACGTAAAGCTTTATTATAGATGTGAAAATCCCATAAGAATTCACAGTTTTCTTTTCATATGTGACCACATTGGGACCAGGTCCAGATCCAACCACACGTTATCTACATATATCTTCTATATTTAATATAGTACAATTGAGCAAGGTTAGTGTGGGGAATGATTACCTTACATCCTAAAGGCTAAATATGATAGTTTGTAGATTCTGGAAATTAATGCACCACCAACCACACCCCACCAACATCCAATCAGAATCAGAATCAGAAATACTTTATTGATCCCGAGGGAACTCTGTGTTTGCTTGCACAAATATTATAAATAGAGTAGAAATACAAGAAAAAGAAATATAAGGAATTGGATACGTACGGTATTACATAAAGTGGTTATTATACCTTATTTACATAATTAACATAATTAAGGATTTGGAATGGTGAAAAGTTAAATAATAATATAATAATAATAATAATAATATAATAATATGTAGTATTTGAAATTGCACACATGTCAGGCAGTGTTATTGCACAAAACAGATAATACAGATATATTGTCCAGTTTCAACTCTTAAGTGTGGTGTGTCAGACACTAGAGGGAGGAGTTAAAAGTTTGATGGCCACAGGCAGGAATGACTTCCTGTGGCGCTCTGTAGTGCATTTTGGGAGAATGAGTCTGTCATGAAAGCTCCTGTGATGGCAACATGATTCAACATGATTTGAAGTCACCTTGCCTGTGTAACAGAAATGTGATGATCCATGACAGATTCACCAATGTTTTCACATGTAATAAATAAATGCTTTATAGTACAGCACCACATAGTTCCTAGATAATGCCTAAGGGGGTCCACATACTGCATGTTAATAACTTCACTCATGAGGTGTAAATCAAGTGTGCAATTCATGTCTTAGTACTGCAACCCATCACGCCAAATTTTCATTGTCTTGTCTGTTTAAAAATGTTTATATTTTCTTCTCAGGTTTATCACAAGAGCCGTTCTGAATGGTAAAGCGTATCCTGATGGGGTGGGGAAGAACAAGAAGGAAGCAAACAGAACGCAGCTAAAAATGCCTTGAAATGCTTGTGGAGGACTGAACATCCGGACTCAGTTAAAACAGTAAGATTGTTGCTCCTCCTTGCTTTCAGCCAATATATCAAGACAGCTATAGGTCTAAAATCGTTGTGTTGTGTCAGGGTCAAATACTCATTGTGCCACAGTACACTGTGTGTGAAACATCTCAAAATTGTACTTTATTTTTTTTTTTAAAGTCTGCAGATGATAAAAACGTGACATCGCTCAACAAATGGAGGAACAAAATCCAAATGTTTCTAATATCAGGTGAGTACGTCTCAGCGGCGGTGCATTTTTAGTTTAAGATAATACCAAGATAAACATTTATTGATACCCAGCAGGGAGATCCAGTGACAGAGGTGAGTAAACAGACCAGAATATATAGACTAAGTAAGGGTACTTTTGGCGGTTTTCCAACTGCGTGGTATCTACTCGATCGACTCGGCTCTACTCGCTTTTTTTTGGTTTTCCATTACGAAAAAAAGTCCCTGGGACCTGCTACCAGGTACTTTTTTTAGTACCACCTCAGTCGAGGTTCCAAGCGAGCCGAGGCGATACCAAAAGGTGCGTGGTACCGCAGACTGCTGGTTGTCGGAGAGAATCGTCACTTATGACCGCGTTGTAGCAAACAAGAGTGCGGAGTGGAAAAAAGCGAGTAGAGCCGAGTCGAGTCGAGTAGATACCACGCAGTGGAAAACCGCCAAAAGTACCCTTACTTAGTCATATATTATTCTGGTCTGGTTTACTCACCTCTGTCACTGGATCTCCCTGCTGGGTATCAATAAATGTTTATCTTGTATTATCTTAAAACTAAAAATGCACCGCCGCTGAGACGTACTCACCTGATATTAGAAACATTTGGATTTTGTTCCTCCATTTGTTGAGCTGATGTACAGTTTTTATCATCTGCAGACTTTAAAATAAAAAAATAAAGTACAATTTTGAGATGTTTCACACACAGTGGACTGTGGCACAATGAGTATTTGACCCCTGACAAAAACACAACGATTTTAGACCTATGACTGGTCTTGATACTATTGGCTGAAAGCAAGGAGGAGCAACAATCTTACTGTTTTAACTGAGTCCGGATGTTCAGTCTCCAACAAGCATTTCAAGGCATTTTTAGCTGCGTTCTGTTTGGCTTCCTTCTTGTTCTTCCCCACCCCATCAGGATACGCTTTACCATTCAGAACGGCTCTTGTGATAAACCTGAGAAGAAAATATAAACATTTTTAAACAGACAAGACAATGAAAGAATTTGGCGTGATGGAGGTTGCAGTACTAAGACATGAATTTGCACACTTGATTTACAGCCTCATGAGTGAAGTTATTAACATGCAGTATGTTGGACCCCCTTAGGCCATTATCTAGGAACTATGTGGGACTGTTACTATAAAGTCATTTATTTTATTACATGTGAAAAACATTGGTTGAATCTGTCATGGAATCATCACATTTCTGTTACACAGGCAAGGTGACTTCAAATCATGTTGAATCATGTTGCTCAATCACAGGAGCACTTTCAGTGACAGACTCATTCTCCCAAAATGCACTAAGAGCGCCACAGGAAGTCATTCCTGCCTGTGGCCATCAAACTTTTTACCTCCTCCCTCAATGTTCTGACACACACACTTAGAGAGGTTGAAACTGGACAATATTTTCTGTATACTGTTTTTGTGCAATAACACTGGCCTGACATGTGTGCATTTCAAATACTACAATTATTTATTATTATTATTATTATTATTATTATTATTTAACTTTTCACCATTCCAAATCCTTAATTTAGTTAATATGTAAATAATGTATAATACATTCCTTTATGTAAATACCGTAACGATCCAATTCCTTATATTTCTTATTTCTTGATTTCTACTCTATTTATATATTTGTGCAACTACAACACAGAGTTTCCCTTCGGGGATCAATAAAGTATTTCTGATTCTGATTCTGATTCGGATGTTGGTGGGGTTGGTTGGTGGTGCATTAATTTCCATGAATCTACAAACTATCATATTTAGCCTTTAGGATGTAAGGTAATCATTCCCCACACTAAAACCTTGCTCAATTGTACTATATATAAATATAGATAGATATATGTAGATATAGGTGTGGTTTGGGATCTGGACCTGGTCCAATGTGGTCTACATATGAAAAGAAAACTGTGAATTCTTATGGGATTTTCACATATAGAATAAAGCTTTTACGTATCTGAAATTATGTTTTTAAGAATCTTTAGCCTCTCTGGGATAATTAAGTCCAGATTTGACAAAAAAAGGATCTGGATCTGGACCTGGTCTTATGTGGTTGCGTTCTCATAACGACAATAAAGTTTTAGACATGATTAATAATTTACATGAATGCACACTATCCTTTCTATACAGTAAGAGGTTAAAAAAACGGGGGATCAGTCACTCAGCAATGTAACTTATAAGTTTCCCTGCTGAATCGGACGCGGTGACCCCCCCCCCCTTACGCTCCAAAGCCATCCACGCCACCCTAAGGGGCTACCACCCAAAAGCCCTACATTCTGGTAGGCAGAATAACGCGCACAGGTATAACCCAGGGGCCACACAGCCCCATTTGATTCTACTCACGTTATATTTTGGACGGGGCCAACAGAGCGCTCCTCAAAACGCAGCACGTATCTTCTTTTTTGCGCGTACTCGTGTAGTTCAACAACATAGTTTACAGTTTCCATCATAAATGACGAAGCTGTAGAAATCCCAGCTCAAATCACAAAATGTGAGAAAAACGCTCACATACTTGTCCGTTTTAATTTCTTAACTCTTCCTCATTGTCCGGTATAGCCTATATCCGCAACCTGCTTTGATTGCGCAGCCTTTAGCTCTGTAAGGCCTTAAGTTTCGATTTCCTCCTATTAACGTCATATTCACGTAACGTGACGTGGCTTGACTTTATCCAAGAGTATATGGCTGCATCCTGCAGCATCCCATCTCGTCCGTCCCGTCTCATCCGGTCCCGTCTCATACGGAGGTGTCCTTTCCCGTTTGCCCAACTGATAGGGATACTTCTTAGCGTATCGTGTAGTTCAACAACATAGTTTACAGTTTCCATCATAAATGACGAAGCTGTAGAAATCCAGCTCAAATCACAAATGTGAGGAAAAACGCTCCACTAATTGTCCGTTTTAATTTTAACTCTTCCATTGTCCGGTTATAGCCTATATCCGCAACCTGCTTTGATTGCGCAGCCTTTAGCTGTAAGGCCTAAGTTTCGATTTCCTCTATTACGTCATATTCACGTAACGTGACGTGGCCTTGACTTTACCAAGAGTATATGGCTGCATCCTGCAGCATCCCATCTCGTCCGTCCCGTCTCATCCGGTCCCGTCTCATACGGAGGTGTGTCCAACGGTAAAACCAGAGGGTCAAAAATGCGAAATCGCGAATAATTTTCCAGATGGATGGTTCTGTTGACAAGATAAATGCAGACTATCGTCTGGAATAAAATAAACCTGCGTCAACTATCATGCTAATGAATAAAATACTTTTAATATTTGGTTTTAACGTTTAGTTAAAAAAAACAAAACACCAAGAGAGATCTAGAGAGACTTGCAGTACAGGGTCGCAGGTCGGACTCGAACTAGAGACCGCTGCATCGAGGAGCTAACATCTAATTATGGGCACCCGCTCTACACACTGAGCTATCTGGGTACTTGAAAAAGAAAAGAAAACACTAAATATTTAATATTATTTTATTATTGTGGTGATTGCCGTTATACTGTTAAATTAAAAAACAAAAAAATATGAAGTATTTTATCATATGCATGATTGCCTGCTTTGTTAGGGAACGGCAATTTAAAACTAAAAACATAGTCATAAGATAAATGCAGACTATCATACTGATGAATAAAAAACACTTAAAATACGCTGTTCGTCTATAAAAACATGCCGATGATAGGCAACCTAAAAAAATCTTCTATAGCTGCAACTTAGTTTGTTAGGTTTGGTTTTTATTTCTTTCCCCTTTCATACAATACAACACAAAATACGATTAGAACGCTGTGGAGAAAAATACAATCGCATCCGCCCAGACGGGGGTCAGCAGAAGCAGTGCAAGCTAGACGGCCCAGAGCCAACGACGCCCAGGTAAGAGAAACTCAACCGCATTCGGTAGACCGGTCCCAAGAGACCGACAGCCGCAATTCTCCAGGTCCCAGAGACCCGACGCATTCTGCCCCGGGTCCAGAGAACTCGACGAGCATGTTCAGCCCCCGGGTCCCAGAGAGCCGCACAGCATATCTGCCCCGGGTCCGAGACCCGACCGCATTCTGCCCCGGGTCCCAGAGACCCGACAGCTTTGCCCCGGGTCCCAGAGAGCCGACAGCCGAGGCAGCGATGTAGAGCTACAGTCGAATGCTCCTCGCCATGCTGACAAGCAGTTATTTGCAGCAATGTCCCAAGTGAAGTGTGAAAACAATATAGAATATACATTAAAATCTGTAGGAAGAGTGTAACAGTTTATTTAGCTTGTTGTTGTGTGTGCAGATCGTGGATGTTATCCCTCCTCAGGAGATCCTGCCGTTAGTCGCAGAACGGCTGCGTCGCTGATGCAGGTTCATCAGATGTAGCACGTTAATATGGAACAACCAAGCATAACATTCAGAAATGAGCAAACTATGTATGGCAAAATGTTACTTTAACAGTTTTTAACGTTTTCAAATTGATGCAACAAATGTGGTCAGAATTTACCCGTGACTCCATCTGGAAAATTATTCGCGATATCGTAATTTTGACCCTTGGTTTACCGTGGACAACCTACCGT
>NC_045749.1:17828828-17831054 GCF_008692095.1 Etheostoma spectabile | reverse complement strand
TGTCCAACGGTAAAACCAAGGGTCAAAAATGCGAAATCGCGAATAATTTTCCAGATGGATGGTGCTGTGACAAGATAAATGCAGACTATCGTCTGGATAAAATAACCGCGTCAAACTATCATGCATGAATAAATACTTTTAATATTGGTTTTAACGTTTAGTTAAAAAAAAAAAACACCAAGAGAGATCTAGAGAGACTTGCAGTGACAGGGTCGCAGGTCGGACTCGAACAGAGACCGCTGCATCGAGGAGCTAACATCTAAGTATGGGCACCCGCTCTACACACTGAGCCATTGGGTACTTGAAAAAGAAAAGAAAACACTAAATATTTAAAATTATTTTATTAATTGTGTGATTGCCGTTAACTGTTAAATTAAAAAACAAAAAATATTGAAAGTATTATTCATATGCATGATTGCGCGTTACTGTTAGGTAACGGCAATTTAAAACTAAACATGTCATAGAAAAATGCAGACTATCATACTGATGAATAAAAACACTTAAAATACGTGTTCGTCTATAAAAAAAATGCAGATGATAGGCAAACTAAAAAAAATCCTTCTATAGCTGCACCTTGATTAAGTTAGGTTTGGTTTTAATTCTTTCCCCCTTTCATACAATACAACACAAAATACGATAGAACCGCTGTGGAGAAAAATACAATCGCATCCTGGCCCAAGACCGGGGCAGCAGAGATACGCGTCGAATGCAGGACGGGTCCCAGAGACCCGAGGCCGATGCCGCGGTAGTAGAAAACTACAACCGCATTCTGCCGGTCCCAGGACCCACCCGCACTCCGGTCAGAGACCCGACAGCATTGCCCCGGGTCCAAGACCCGACGTCTGCCTCCGAGAACGACAGCATTACTGCCCGGGTCCCAGAGACCGACAGCATCTGCCCGGGTCCAGGACCGACCGCATTTGCCCCGGGTCCCAGAGACCCGACAGCATTCTGCCCGGGTCCCAGAGAGGCGACAGCCGAGGCAGCGACTGTAGAGCTACAGTCGAATGCTCTCGCCATGCTGACAAGCAGTTATTTGCAGCAATGTCCCAGTGAAGTGTGAAAACAATATAGAATATACACATTAACAGTCTGTAAGACGGTGTGTAACACAGTGCTATCTAGTAGTTGGTTGTTGTGTGGGCCATTGATCGTGGCATTGTTATCCCTCCTCAGGACGTCCTGCCGTTAGTCGCAGACGGCTGCGTCGCGAATGCGTTCATCAAGACACGTACGCCAACGATCATCGGCACAAAACCACAACGCAGGATGAGACGGGACGGACGAGATGGGATGCTCCAGGCTGCAGCCATACCCGTCTCACTTTATCTGAATTCAATCGAAACTAAAAGATGAACCAGGTACATCTGTAAATGAATACTGGCAAAACTGCAGAAATGTGTAGTGTGGCTTCAGTTATTAATAACAGCAGTTATTGTTTATTAGATTCTGCAGATTTGAATGAATCTGTCTCAGGGTGGGGACCTTTTCAAAAGTATAGTACAGTATATGTTCCTTTGCTCTTGCCACTGTTTCTGCCACCTGAATATTTCTTCCTAGTCCTTACTTGATCGTGACAAAATATCCTCTATAGGCTATTAAGTAAATCTTAATATCTGAAATAAGTTAGCACTTACCAGTTTTGGGAATCAATGAGTTATTGTACAGTACAAGAATGGTACATGAAGGTAATTTGGCACATAACCTAACTCAGAGCTGATACAAGTCTTATACATGCTTGTTTGAATGGAAAAACAAGGCAGATCCTCAGTAGAGGACTCTAATTTACAATATTCAGCATCCACTTCAATTTACAAATTGTGCAAAATGCAACAGTACATAACTGCAAACTGAGCATTACACTCTAGTTACCGATGTTTTATTTCTTTATTCAGTCTATTCATTACAACGCTGTGTGTGATATTGCTTGCACCACATGCAACCATTTCAAGAATAGAATTCATTAATTCAATATCAGTTGTCAAAGTAACTATCCAGAACATGATTATTTGTTTATTTGTCAAGTGAATAATGATGGTCATTCTGTCAGATAGAAGTTTTCATTTACATTTTACATTTTGTTCAAACCTCATGCATGTATGTGCATGTATGCATGTACTGTATGTATGTACCATATGTACCTGTATGTACAATATGTATGTTTCACATGTGTGTATGTACTGCATGTATGCATGCATGCATGCATGCATGTATGTATGCATGCAT
>NC_045749.1:17828507-17828809 GCF_008692095.1 Etheostoma spectabile | reverse complement strand
TGTATGTATGTATGTATGTATGTATGTATGTATGTATGTATGTATGTATGTACGTTTGTACACTACTGGTCAAAAGTTTGGGGTCACTTTAGAAATTTCCATAGCACTCGACTGTAGACAGAATATCAGCTGAGATCAGTTGCATTGCTTTTTTTTAACCAAGGCAGCAGTTTTCAAATTACATTATGCGCTTACATAATTGCAAAATGGTTCTCCAATGTTTTTCAGATTAGTAAACAGAATGTGTCTTTGGAACATTGGCTGAATGGTTGCTGATAATAGGCAATGTAAATATTGCATTA
>NC_045749.1:17825837-17828497 GCF_008692095.1 Etheostoma spectabile | reverse complement strand
ACCCACTCAGATCAGCTGGTATTCTGTCTATAATGGAGTAGTATAGAAATTTGTAAGTGACCCCAAACTTTTGACCGGTAGTGTATGTACCTGTACGTATCAAAAATCTGTTCAGTAAAATATTTTTGTAACTTAAAGAATTGCATAATTCTTTGCCCCTTGGAATGTTGTAATTTTGGCCTCCTAAAAAAATGCCATTTTTACGGTTCAAAATCATTTAGACATGTAACTCCTACAACCATGAAATTGACAGACTGGTGTATAAAGCATAAGCAGATGTCATATTTTCATGACTGGCCCTTGAAAATGGAAGAAAATTGCAAAATTTGTGGTTTTGGGGCTGTCCCCAAAAGTATATACATATGGACCTTTCCATACTTCCGGCTAAAAAATACACTATTTAATTGATGTACCAGATTTCAGGGGCTATTGCAATTTGTGTGATTTCCTTTCATGTTGTAATTAACATAAGAGGCGTACTATCTAAACCGACTTCCCGTGCATAGATCTGTATCGAGCAATGAAGACAATTTTCATGGTCCTAATTTCAATTCAATTTTCAATTCAATTTTATTTATAGAGTCAAATCATAACAGACATTATCTGAGGACACTCAACAGATAGAGGAGGTCTTCCTTTTAACAGGCAGAAACCTCAGGTAGAACTTGGGTCTCTGAGAGAGCAAAAATAATAGCAATAGCAGCAATGTCCACATCGCCATGCTTGCCATGACTTGGATTCTGATGATGTTAGAGCTCTTGAAATTTGGCAAAACCATCGAATACAGTATTTAAAATATTGTATTTATACGAGGTAATATGGACATTCCCATAAGTACCGTATATACTTTGGGAGACTGCTTTGGGCCCTGAAACCATATGTTTTGCAATTTTTCCATTTTCAAGAGCCAGCAATGAAAAATATGACATCTGCTTGTGCTTTTCCATTTGGATCTGGTGTACGCGGTTTTGTCCGTGTCCCCACCAAACATCATAGCTATAGGAGTCAGAGTTATATTTCTGAAGATATGGAACCCTAAAAATAGCTTTGAGGACTGTGCTACTACTATTATTAATTTTTCTCTCAGAGAACCAAGTTCTGTCCAAGGTTTCTGCCTGTTAAAAGGAAGTTATTCCTTGCCACTGTGCAATTATTCTTGGGGGAATTGTTGTTGGGAGGTGTGGTCTAGACCTCCTCTATGTGTAAAGTGTCCTAAGTGTCTGTTATGATTTGACACTATAAATAAAATTGAGTTGAAAATTAGGATCATGACAATTTGTGTTTCAGTTTGTCTTCATTGCTCAATACAGGTCTATGCATGGGTAGTCGGTATGGATAATACGCCTGATCTCATATTAATTGAAACATAAAAAGAAATCACATTTTCACCTTTGCTTGTGAGACTTGCCTTATGTAGGATTCAGTTTATGTTAAAGCCCCTGAAATTTGGTACATCAATCAAATATTGTTTCCAGCCGGAAGCATGGAAAGGTCTATATGTATATTTACTTTAGGGTACTGCCTGGGGCCCCAAAACAACTGGTCAAAACTTTTTTCAATTTTCAAGGGCCAGTAATTAAAAATATGACATCTGCTTGTGCTTTTCAATCATTTGGATCTAGTGTATGCTGATTTGTTTATGCCCCCACCAAATATCATGGCTGTAGATCCTCGAGTCTAGGAGTTATATTTCTGAAGATATTGAACCCTACAAATGGCTTCCTTCCTGACATATGTTTTGTTAAGTTGGTAAATTATACAGTTATCTATATATAAGAGTGCAAAAACTAATGCTATTCTATATGCATTTCTCAAAATATCCAGTCTTAAATTGCATTTACATAAAGTTTGAACTAAATCAAAAATATAAACAAACCCTATACCTGATTTGACACGGAATGACCCAATTCCCTCATTATAAAACGCACCAGGTTCTATGCCTTCTCCCATCAATACTACATAATTATGATACATTTCATCCCATCAGTTCATGAAAACAGTTTTCTCCAGTTTTCTTCCTCCTGTAGCAAACAAATACTTGCAAGAAAAAGTATTACGCAATTAGTTGCTGAATAAATAGTCTTGCTTGTGATGCTTTTGCTGTTTGAGTATTTCCTTGTAATACTCAGACAGTCCTATTGTTGCGACGCATATCTTTAAACATAGTATATGTACGAGTGCACTCTTCTAAGTCCTTCTTTAGTTTACTTGCTTCGGGTCTGTCTTCTGGCTTCCCACACAGCATTGACTTGATGATTTTGGTCTGCAACAAAAACGACAAAACAAACGACTATTGTCATCTCCATGATATCAATAAATGCTGCTAGTGTCTTGGAGGCTCCACTTAACTGTATTTCCCTCAAGCGGACTTTACCATGGCTACAAAGTAAATCTTTTCTTAATACAGTCCACTGTCCTGCTGATATTTAATGTTTTTATTAAATTACTGTATACATCGCACACCAACAGTCCTGTTTTGGATCCATTGAGGCTTCACAAATGAACCGTTGTAACAGTGCAAACCCCTAAATTTTACAGTATGTGCATGTATGCATGTATGTATGTACTGTATGTATTAACAGTAAGTATGCACATGTATGGTTAGGGTTAGCCAAAAGTTTGGGGTCACTTTAGAAATTTCCATTGCACTCCATTGTAGA
>NC_045749.1:17812006-17825827 GCF_008692095.1 Etheostoma spectabile | reverse complement strand
TCAGCTGAGATCAGTTGCATTGTTTTTTTAACCAGGGCAGCAGGAGTGTCCAAACTATTTGCCTGTACTGTATATATAACCCTCAGCCTCAGTACTCCCCTGTTGGAGACCATTACAACTTACAGCCGCCCTGAGGAAAATACCGTTTTATCTGTCAAGTGAAAGAAAGAATGCTGGTCTACCTCCAAGGGAAAGTTTTGTAGAAATCCTTGAGGAAATTGTTGGTTTCTGGCATCCTCCCAAATCTGGAGTTCATGCAGCGAGAAAAAGGAAGAAAAACAATTGGCATGATACAAATATATAAACTCTTCAACAGGCCTTTTCCACAGACGGCATTTGGACATGTCACAGTAGGAAAAGCACATGAGTAAATAATACTGTATGTTAAGCATTGAACGCACCTTGTGTGCGGTTCTGCCGGGACGCCGGTTAATGCGGCCATGAATTTCTATGACTGTGGCACAGGTTAGACATTTCCTGCACGGAGTGTGTGATGCTAAAAATGACCTGTTGCAAATTTTGGGTATCCACTATGTGGTGTTGGACAACACTAGCTCAGGACAGGCTGTGGTATGTTGTGATAAATTACCACAGCTACAACCCGCTTAGCTGTGATATAATTACAACATATCACGGACTGAAGTGAGCTATTGCTTTTATAAAACGGTCTATCGCAATGTTGAAGTTATAATCACGTTCCAGTTTAAATAGATTTTATTTATAAATAATCATGTTCACAACAAATAGGCCTTCCTAGGCGGGCTGCCAACACAAACCGAGGTGATTGCTATGGAATGCAGTGCAGGTGACGTTAGCCTTCACTAGCAGCTAGCACAGACTTTTAGTACAGAATTTTTTTTTGCTTAATACTTAAGAAAGGCACAAAATAACTAAACGATCGAGACAACAGCAGACAAGCAACTAACCATTCAAGGCAGGGGTAGAAGAGCAACTCCTGTTTTCTGCAAGGTAAATGGCTGTTTTTATCAATGGGAGTCTGGTGGCTTTGAAGGAGAGCACAGATAACAGCTTCAGGTTCCCGGTGAAAAGAGCTGTGTGACAGCAAGGTAAAGCGGTGAAAATATTAAAAATATACAGTGGCGAGAACAAGTGTTTGATACACTGCTGATTTTGCAGGTTTTCCTACTTACAAAGCACGTAGAGGTCTGTAATTTTTATCATGAAGGTACATTTCAACTGTGAGAGACTGTATCTAAAACAAAAATACAGAAAAATTACACTGTATGATTTTTAAATAATCAATTTGCATTTTATTGCAGGACATAAGTATTTGATACACCTGAAAAGCAGAACTCAATATTTGGTACAGAAACCTACGTTTGCAATTACGGCGATCATACGTGTCCTGTAGTTCTTGACCAGGTTTGCACACACTGCAGGAGGGATTTGAGCCCCCTTCCTCCATACAGACCTTCTTCAGGGCCTTCAGGTTTTGGGGCCGTCGCTGGGCAATACGGACTTTCAGCTCCCTCCAAAGATTTTCTATTGGGTTCAGGTCTGGACACTGGCTAGGCCACTCTAGGACCTTGAGACACTTCTTACGGAACCACTCCTTAGTTGCCCTGGCTGTGTGTTTCGGGTTGTTGTCATGCTGGAAGACACAGCCACGACCCATCTTCAATGCTCTTACTGGGGGAAGGAGGTTGTTGGCCAAGATCTCACGATACATGGCTCCATCCATCCTCCCCTTAATACGGTGCAGTCGTCCTGTCCCCTTTGCAGAAAAGCTAAGAATGATGTTTCCACCTTCATGCTTCACGGTTGGGATGGTGTTCTTGGGGTTGTACTCATCCATCTTCTTCCTCCAAACACAGGTCAGGTCCTGCCGTGTAGTTCTGGGCTGATCCCTCACCTTCTTCATGATCATTGATGCCCCATGAGGTGAGATCTTGCATGGAGCCCCAGACCGAGGACGACTGACCGTCATCTTGAACTTCTTCCATTTTCTAATAATTGCGCCAACAGTTGTTTCCTTCTCACCAAGCTGCTTGCCTATCGTCCTGTAGCCCATCTCAGTGATGTCCTTACACAGCTCTCTGGTCTTGGCCAGTGTGGAGAGGTTGGAGTCTGTTTGAGTGTGCGGACAGGTGTCTTTTATAGAGGTCACGAGTTTAAACAGGTGCAGTTAAACGGGTGCAGTAATGAGTGGAGAACAGGTGGGCTTCTGAAGAAAAACTAAGAGGTCTGTGAGAGCCAGACTTTTTACTGGCTGGTAGGTGTGCAAATACTTATGTCATAAAATAAAATGCAAATTAATTATTTAAAAATCCTACAATGTCATTTTCTGTATTTTTGTTTTAGATTCCGTATCTTACAATTTAAGTGTACCTGTGAAAAGAATGACAGACCTCTACATGCTTTGTAAGTAGGAAAACCTGCAAAATCAGCAGTGTATCAAATACTTGTTCTCCCCACTGTAGCATAGACTAAAAGGGATACATTGCAGATTTTAAACTAGCTATGTGTTCTAGCAGCAAAATAAGTAATACTTTCGTGCAAAGGCCCCGATAGGCTCCGGCTGTGGTGCTGAGGTAAAGTGGCTAGATTGGCGGCTCAATCCTATACTCCTGCGGCTACATCTCAAACTGTCCCTGAGCAAGACACCGAACCTCGAGTTGCTCCCCGTATGCTGTATTTATAGCTGTCCACTGCTCCTCATACTCGAATGGGTTAAATGCCCTAACTGAATTTCATTTTATGATACTGGAAATGTGACCAATAAAAGTTTCATTTTTTTAAAGTTTCTAATGATGGCTGAATTCCATTTAGCCGCTTCAGTTTCAGGGTCCTGGTATTGTGCATGCTAAATCGTTGTGTGTTATGACATACTGATAGATTTGAATATAATGAAACCGTTGTTAATGTTATAAGCAACATCTGTGATTTTCCTACTATGACAAGTTAAAATGCTGGGAGAAACACCTATGGTCTTCTATAAAGAATTTGACAATCTTTGTCTCTAAGCATCTGGTAAATTGCTTATCTTTGAATTAAACAAAGCAAAAAGCATTTATTAATTAACAGTTATTATCGACATATAGCAAGATTTAATTAACTCACCACTTTCCTTTCATTGCCGACAGAGAGGTTCCAAAGGAGCTCAAAATATATCAAACCCAAAGCAAATATGTCCACTTTTCGGTCATAAGTGCTCTTCTTCTTCTGTCATAAAACAAGAACACAATGTTAACAAAAGGCACTCTAGCTCTACAGCACGAGTAGCGCTTCAAATCCCCAGAGGTTTGCCTTTGACAACACATATTTAATAATACAGATGCATCTAAAGTCACCTGCTCAGGAGCCATGTAAGACGGGGTCCCTTTGTACACACTTCTCTCCAACAGGTTCTCAGCATCGTCATCGTTCTCATCAGTGACCAGACCAAAGTCTCCGATCTTCACTTCTCCATCTAGCCCAAACATGATGTTGGCGGGCTAACCAGGGGGGAGAAATAAACAAATGAATATGCAGCTCCATAACTGATGTGATGTAATAAATGATGATTTTATTCAGTTTGTCTCACCTTCAAGTCTCTGTGGATGAGCATCTTTGAGTGAATGTACTCAACTGCACTGGCCATTTGCTGAGCAATAGTTAGACTTTCATCTCTTCTCTTGGAGTCTCGCAGAGATTTCTTCACATTCTGAATATTCTTCTCGTCGATCCACACTCTAAGGGTTCTGGTGTCACACAACTCCATCTGAATATAAAGGTACTTTCCCGATAAACTACCAGTCGACCTAGAAAAGTAGGAACAGAAAAACTGTGGCACAACATCCCTTCATATTCAGTAAAATAAGTACAGTTCAGTAAGGGTTTTAATAAATGGACATGACTTACTGTGAGGTGCTACCACTGTCATCTGCCTTGTCCCATTGGTATCCTGAATCTTGCAACCAACATGTGTAGTATCGAACAATGTTGTTGTGATGGAGGTCTGATAAGGCCATCACCTCTCGTAGAGCTTTTTTTATACTAAGGAGAAGAAGAAGAACATGACTTGGTGAAAGCTTGGGGAGGCAGTTTACTTTTTGGCATTGTTGGGCAAAAATTAATCTAGCAGAATATTTTAATGTAAGTGGTCTGAGAGAAAACTAGCACCCCATCCTTGGCTCTGTATTCAGGTTTAGTAAATCACAGGTCATTTCAAAAAGAGAGAAAGAGAGAGAGAGAGAGAGAGAGAGAGAGAGAGAGAGAGTGAGTGTGTTATTATTGGCTGTTCAGCTCAAGACTGCAGCCAATTCAAGGTTAAACTATAGGAGACTTTATTTTCATCCACCTATATACAGTACATATAGGAACACATTTTTTTTTTTTAAAGTAGTCTAGTTGCTAAAAACAGTCAGGCGAGATGGTCTGCTTTGCCGTGTTTATGTCTCCTCTCACACAGCACAGGAAACATAAATGTGGTAGTTTAGCCTTCTGCTAACCCTAGCTCAAAGCTGTGGCTTATTCAAGCTGTTTACGTAGCTTAAAAGAGCCTTGAATCACAGTGTATCATCTCAAAGGGTTTGACAAAGAAAAAGGAATGGTCATTTAGAATTGCCGCTATTTCACAGCATGCCATCCAGATGAAATGAAGGGTTAGTACTCGTAAAAGTTCCTGCAGTTTATGCAGCGGTTGCATGCCCACTTGACTGATGCAAGGGGCTTGGGCTATGGAAGAAAGCAGAAAGAGGTCTCACTCTAATTCAAAATTCTGGCTTTTTTGTTTTTGTTTTAAATGTTACCTCCTGCAGCTTTAATGAAAAATAATGAATTAAAGAAAAATAAATTATGAAAACAAAATGAAAACATCTGTCATACTTGACTTACTCTTTGCAGCGAACAATCTTAATGGCATAACACTTCTTTATCAGTTTTTGTTCAGCTTTAAAAACTTGACCAAAGGCTCCTTTGCCAAGGCACACTATGAAGTCAAAATCTGATGTAAACCTGTTGAGAAAAACCACAAGGAAAAAAGGTCAATATATATATATTATCATTTATGAAAAACAAAGAAATATGTATAAACACTGCAGTGCTAGACATCATTCCATAAGTGTATCAATATTGTAATTCAATGTTTTTATTTTCCATACCTTGAGATTGTTGACTGGTTTGTTGTTTTCTCACTCTGACTATTATCTTTATTGTTGACATTGGAATTGACCATTATATCCTAAATAAATAAAAAAAGTCATGATATAGAGATTAAAATGTTTTTAAAAAAACAAGATGAACTACAATGGAATACATCTGTTTACTTTACCTCTTTCCTGTTTTTGTAGGCATTTGGAAAATTTGCTGCAATTCTAATAATACAGGAAGAAGAACAATCAGCAAAAACTGGTGAAATATAATGTAGCTTTACAGTGAGTCTCAAAAGATGGCTTACTTTATTTTGGGCTTCACATCAGGACTTTTAATCTATGTATTGGGAAAGAAGAAAAAATATATAGTCATTTATATTTACGCGTACACATATTCAAATTCCATTATAACGAGGAAAAAAGGCACAAAGTCCTTCTTTACTTCTTGGTAATCTAAAGAGCTCAGAGTCTATTGGAAAAAAGTGCTTTTGGTGTGCTGAGAACAAACTATTTTAATAACAATAACAAATGTAACTTGCAATACTAGTATAATTGTATTGTGTATACTCTCACCAAATACATAATAAAAATCTCCCTAGCAATGTCAAGGTTAAAGTTTATTTATATAGCACATTTACAAACAGTCACTACCGCCCCAAAGTGCTGTACAATTATAGATAACAACATAAGAAAAAGGCATAACAAATATCCGGAAAAACCATCTAAAACTGAATATGCCCAAAACAACAAAAATACAACAGATAAAAAGCTGTGCTCAAATCAATACAACCACAAAATGTCACAGCTCAGCTTGTATTAAAAGCCAGTGCAAAGAGATGAGTTTTTAAAAGTGATTTAAAACTCTCAATAGCGGGAGCTGCTCTAATGTTCAGAGGGAGAGAGTTCCAGAGCTTAGGACCTGCCACCGAGAAAGCTCTGTCCCCTTTGGTCTTCAGTCTAGTTCTGGGACAGTCTAAAAGCAACTGGTCAGCGGACCTGAGTGCTCTGACTGGAGCGTGCAAAACCAGCATATCAGATAAATATGATGGTGCCAGCCCATTCAGAGATTTAAAAACAAACAATAAGATCTTAAAATGGATTCTAAAAACGACAGGCAGCCAGTGGAGAGACGACAGTACAGGGGTCAGCAGGCGTGCAGCCGCATTCTGGACTAACTGTAATCGGTTAACTGAAGACTGCTCAAGGCCATAGTACAGTGAGTTACAGTAGTCCAGGCGATTTGTAATCCAAGGCATGGCCCCCCCCACAAAAACAACTGTTTCCAGTTCTATGGGGCAGGTAAGGCTTGACCTTCCCAAGAAGTCTGACTGAAAAAAGCTTGTTTTTACCACTGAACTGATTTGTTTATCGAGTTTAAAAGAACTGTCCATAAAACACCAAGAGTTTTTACCAAGTGGGCAGCAATTTGAGAACATAGGACCAAGAGCATTGTTAAAACCAGAGACAACGGGCTTTCCAAAAATTACAACTTCAGTTTTTTTATCATTTAAGTTCAAAAAATTCAATGACATCCAGTCTTTTACATCATGTAGGCATTTACTCAGAGCTTCAACTGAGTTTGTTTTAGAATTCAAGGTAGGTAAATCTGGACGTCATCTGCAAAGCAGTGAAAGATATGTTGTATTTTAGGAGATTGATCCGAGGGGCAGCATATACAGCGAGAACAAGGGGGCCTAAAATTGAGCCTTGAGGCACCCCGCTGTCAATCGGGCTTTATTTGAGTAAAAGGCCAAGGTTTACAGAAAAAGACCTGTCTGTCAGATATGACTGAAACCACTTCAGAGCTGTGCCCTTAATGCCAGCACAGGACTCGAGTCTTGACAATAAAAATGTGTTACATGTATTAAAGTAAAACTAACCTTCTGTCATATTTGCTGAAACTGACCCTATATTTGAGTAGAACTACATTAATAAGGTAATTTAAAAAAAAATCCAGCTGCTCTGGCACCGCCTACAGCCTGTAATACGATTTGTGAAATCCACCGCTCCCTGTTCAGATCCTCCAATCAGGGCCAGGGGAGGGGGGTGTCTAACTGCATGTCAATTACTGCTAATGCACATCCATTCATTGTCCCTTGTGGAGGAAGGGGCTTAGGAGACTGTTTGGGCTTTAGCAGCAAAGGGGGGAGGGACTGAGAAGCTGTCGATGTCCTGGATCTTCCCAATTCTACCTACAACATCTTTGATTTCCATTGGAATAATGCGGGCCTGTTCCTAACCTAATAGCAAAGTTAAAGCAACTCATATTTTGCAATAGACTAAACATTACAAAAACATTGACATGAATCGTGGCAGCTTTCACAGGATCACATAGGATATAACAGACCTTATCCTTGGGAGGATTCAATGAATTGCTGAAAACAGCTGAGTCCCTTGGAGATGACGGCACGCTTTTTGATTTTGCATCATGGGAGTTCCTTTGGAGAATACATTGAGACACTTTAATAGATTATGCCCAACATATAAACGTTACCATCTGTTGTACTGCTCAGTCAGTGCCTTACGGTGTGCTTGGTGGGGTGGACAGCCTGGCTGGCGCACTGTCTTCAGACACAGCTGGGCAAAAAGATACCTGAATGCACAAAGGAACTGTTCAGCTGTTACACGGTAACATGTTTTATAGTAATTGATGCTCCAACTTTGGGAATCCCTGGTATGGAGATACCGACGCAGCAACACTGCAACATACAGTTTTATAACAGAGTGGCAGATGCAACCAGATCTCTTTAACCCTAGTCTGTATCCTTGACGTTCAACTTCCGGGATTGTTCCGTTGCTGATGGAAATTCCGCCGGACATCTGTTGCCTTGGGCTTCCTTTGTGTTGGCATTTTAAACTCCGGTCAATTTCTGAGGACTATGGTTTACTGCTCCTCAGATCTCTGCAGAGTAATCCCAGACAGCTAGCTAGACTATCTGTCCAATCTGAGATTTCTGTTGCACAACTAAAACAACTTTTGAACGTAGAAATGCCTAAAAACCAGAGCAGGTTTTTCTTCCATCCAAGAATGCTACGTGGAATAGCCAGACTCTCTTCTGCGGCGTTGTGAAGCAAGAACTTGCAAAACGAGACAACTTTAACCCTAGAATACACCCTTAATGTCATTATGATCACTCACAGCTTTGTAAATGTGTTTGCATGCACAGCAATGGTGAGAGTTGAACACAAAACTACATTTACAATGGACAGCGTGGGTAGTATCTGTAAAGCTGATCTTGGTTTAAACTTCTGAATAAATGGTGTAAATATAATGAGGATGCTTAAAACCTGCTGTAAAGCTTGAAGTGTTGTACCTTCGCCAGATTAAAACTATAATGTTGATTTTTTTTTATTTTACATGGTGGCTACAAAAAAGTAAAAAGGAAGACTGCATATTATATAGTGATGAATTTCAAAGGAAGCTGTGGCAGCTATGGTTTTATGGCGCAGAAAAACTGATCGTTATACAGTATAAAAATATATATATATATATATATATATATATATATATATATATATATATATATGAAATACCTTGCTGTCCCAGTCTGTCTGTTCTTGAAGAGCAGATAAAGCCAGCTGAGCTGCTTTCTGTTTGGCTTCCTTGGCACTCTTACCCTCACCCACAGGGTACTCCTTATTGTTGATCAGTAGTTTGTAGAAAAACCTATGTAGGCAGGAAGGAAATATTTAGATCATCTTGTTAAGATTCATCTCTCATATCTATCAAGGGATTTTAAATATTGTCTGTAGTATCTATTCAGGTTACAAAGGTTAAATCATACTTACTGGGGGTTATGAGGTGGACCGCATTGTTTTTCTAAGATGTAGTCATGGGAAAGCTTTGTTCTCTGACAGTAGATGTTGATCATTCCTATGTAATTTGTGTCTGTCAATACTTCGCCAGTAGTTCTCAAACTCAAGCTCTTTGTCTTTTCACTGTAACACAGAGACACATCAGAATCAATTTAGAACCTTTACTAACCAAACCCAATTAAAATATTTGAACAGAAAAAAATTGTGTCTCCATTGTTTGTACTCACCAGATGTCCAACACATTTTGATTCAATTCCTCCTTTGATTTGCTTGGCGTGCCACTGTATTTCGCATGTTCAGTCTTGAAAAAAAAGACTTTATATTAAAAAGGTCCCATGGCATGAAAAGTTAACTTTATGAGTTTTTTTTTAACATTAGCCCCAGCCTGCCTATGGTCCCCGAGTGACTAGAAATGGTGATCTGGGTATCCTGCTCTGCCTTTAAGAAAATGAAAGCTCAGAGAGACATTATGGCTTTCAAACAAGCAAAGTGGCAGTTGGTCAAGCCCCCCCCAATATAAAATCATCATATCATTGGACCTTTAAGTAGTTAGAGTGCAGCTTATTTGAACTCTTAAAATACTGCATTCTTGACAATATTACGGCTAATAACATGCATGTCAATTCATTACTTCCCGCAGCACTTTCCTGGGACTTTAATTAGGCTAGGAGAAAATAGTGTGTATTACTACTTACTTCTGTAGTTCTACAAATACAGTAGATCAATAAAGACATATAACAATCTTACAGGGTCTATTGGTTCCTCCAACAAGCATGTCAGGGCGTTTCTTGCAGCGTTCTGTTTGGCTTCCTTCTTGTTCTTCCCCACTCCATCAGGATATGCCTTACCATTCAGAACTGCTCTGAGGGTAAATCTGAGAAAGAAATATAAACAATGTTAAATAGACAAGATAATAAAAGGAGTACAGACATGAATTTGCAGACTTAATTAACATTCCCACAGGTGAAGTTATTAACATATGTTGGACCCTCTTAGGGCCTCATTAGGAAACTGTTTAGGACTGCTAATGTAAAGTCATTCATTGTATTGCATGTGAAAAATACTATGATATGTGTATGTATTAATTGCCATGCAAGTACTAGAGCTTGTTACCTTAAATAAAAGTATTATAATATATTTTTAAATGTATACTACTGGTGTCAGTATGATACATGAGTTGAGTATCGAATCCAAAATAAAAAAAAATCAAATTCTAACTCAATGTCACAGTAACAGTAGAAACAATACTTAAAGACTATTAAGGTTCAACATTTTCGCATCCATAGTCTTGTTTAAAGTGGCCTTACACTCATACCATGCCATATTTATCAACATTTTCTTATTCTTAATTGTTTTTTTTAAATATAATGCAGGAAACAATTCCTAATATAGGAACTCAACTCTAAAGGTATACAGTGTTGCATCTATTGCCTGCGTGGTTTAAATGTGGTAAGGAAAAAGTTCAGGTGACAACAGCTGGGACACTGATTGGCCTAAAAACAACATAGAATACACCCATTTCCTATTTCTTCTACAAACCAACGCCATGGGAAATTCTATCCCTCCATTCAATGAGAGTATGTCCCATTAAAGTCCCAGAGTTTCTTTTTTAAATCATACATACAGAACATGCATGCAGGTCGTTAACCCCACCAGAGAATGTATGCAACTCACGTTTTAATGTGATCAGGGCCAACGGACCCAACGTCCTCATATTTCAGCTCCAAGCGTTGTCTCTGTGCATATTCGTTCAGTTTAGCTACGTTCATTATAAACGACTAGTCGGAATACCACATATTTTTCGTTTTCATCTCAACTCTACTTCCACGTCTTCCCCTGTTCGTACGCCTGGGCTGTTTCACTTCAGCCTTACCCACAGTAAGTTTCGTTTTCTCCGGCAACGTCACACAACATGGCTCCTTCAAATGATGTCATAAATATAAAAAATTGGTTATGAACCAAGTGGAAGCTATCACCTCGGTTACGTTTTTAACAGTGGGGAAGATAGTGTAGTGAAAGCATTTATGTGTTAGCTAAGAGAACTGAAAGTGCTAAGTTTATTTGGGCTAGCAGTCGTTAATGTTCGGTGCGCTACTGCTAATAATTATTTTCACGGGTGTTTTAACTTACGTCTGCTTGGTTTTTGTTTTGTCTTTGTCTTCTTGAAATGTTTTAGCTTCAATGGAAGTTTTTTGGGGATAAAACATAGACTGTATATTATTAACGGTCTATGGGATAAAACCATATACTGTATAAAACAGGACAGCGCTTAATTTTTAGCAACAACTACAGTTCCCAAAAAGCTTTACCACCGCGCCTACAGCTAATAGTCATGGGAGTTGGAGTTGTCAATCCCAATTACAAAAAACAATCGCCGAGGAAGCTTACTGTCAAGAATTTATCAGGGTATAGACGTCCATTTACCTTCGCGCTTCAGAAACAAACTCAGTCTGAGGTAACTTGGGCCTTGCAAACAAGCAAAAAGGAAACCGTAGTGTATTTACTGGTGCGAATTTACATCCAATATTGTGGTGGGAAAAATGGTGTCGAAATCCAGCGGCGACACCAGACAGGCTATTGAAATAAATATAATTTTAAAACACATGTAAACTCACAATTGAGCACATGCGCTATTATGGCAGTATTAGGATTAGATAAGAGAGTTAGGAGTACATCTATTTGTAAATCAATCCCAAAGTAATTGATTGTATTAGTAGCTAACTTAAAACAAGGTCACAAGGTAAGATTCTTAACACGTTTAATGAAAACACAGGTATGCAATTGCTCTTAAAACATTTCTAAAAAAAACAGCATCTTTCCCTTCAAAGTGCATCTTTTCAAAAATATAAACATTAAAAAGGTATGGTAAATTTCCTACAGGATTTCTAAATGTAAAGGAAAATTCAAGACCACCACCCTCAAAAAGGGTTACTTTCTATACACATTGTTCTGGATGTCCTTCCAGAGATGGAAAACAGATTCAAATGGGGATGGTAAATAAATAACCCTCCACCTCTGATCACCTACTGCCTCAACTGCATATGAAATATTATGCTTCCATGGTCAAACATTTGTAACTGCTTTTTCCATTGGGAACTCCTGTGCATGTTTTTATGAAGTTCATTCATGGTCTACTGCTGTATCCCCGGGACAGTTGGAGCACAAGTCCTCTTCATCTGTAAAAATAAATACAATATATCAGCAGAGGCAATAAAAAAAGCAATAAAACTACAGCCATGTCGTCATCACTCTTACCATTATATGTTGTCCCACACCATATGCAGTAAAAATGGATTCCTCTCAAGTAGGATGTCAAAATTTGCAGCTTGTCAAATGACTGTAACAGAGAGACATATATCACATACACTTTCATTTTACTTTGAATATCATAGCATATATTTCAATTAGATGCATTTATCGTACCATATGATCACTGATGTCAACCCCATCAGGCCTCTTAGGTCATAAGGCAGAGGTCTTCTAGTTATACTTATAGAGTGTAAATATTTACAGTCTATGGTTATACCCAGCGTTAGATCCAGGTCCGATTAAGGAGCCCTTAGTTACTGTGGTCCTGCTTTCTGGAACAAGCTGAGATCCATCACAACTGTGTCCACATTCAAAACTTAATTCAAAATTTTTTCTCAGGCACTGGGGATTTGCACAGTGTGTGCATGCTTTTTTTTTTTTTTTATATATTCTTGTTGTGTCGTTGCTTTTGCTGTATTCTTTCTTGTAATGTTTATGCTGTTTTTAATGTAAAGCACTTTGGGTTTCTGTGTAATGAAAGGTGTTGTATAAATAAAATTGTTATTTGCCAATATCACAGCTGTCTACAATACAATGGCAGAATGTACCAGTGCATCCTATTTCCAATACCATCAAAAAGTCTATGCACCAAAATGATGACATATTACCATACATTTACAACAAAATGGTTTTGGGATCATATGTTAGGATTACACATGATACTGTCACTAAATACACAAGGTAAACTAAATACTAACGGTTAATTCCACAATCTCCTCTTCTTCCTCCTCCTCCTCCTCCTCCTTGTCCTCCCCATCCTCCTTCTCCTCCTCCTCCTCCTCCTTAAGACCGTCATCATCGTCATCTGTCTCTGCTTTAGGCCAGTACCAGTCTTCCCGAGGCACAGTGATGCCCTGAAAAGACAATTCAGCCAAATTATTCACACATACAACTCCAAGTGTTGTTTCTATAATGATGTAGAGTGAATTGTCAGAATATACAGAATTATTTCTCCGGATTAGGGGATTGCAATTTACTTGGCACATTTGTATTTATTCTCAGTGCAGAAAGACTGAGTAGAGATCCACAAAAAACAGCGTTCACTCTGTGATGTGCTCATGAGCCTGTGTTATAGCCTTAATTCTTCCAACCTTCTGACTGTCGAGCTGCTCACAGGCTCGCTGACTCCTTCTGAGATCTCCTTCGATCTTTCGCTCCTCTCTCTCTGTCCTTACTCTTGACCTGGAATGAAAAGTTACAACATTACACATACAGACTATCAAAGATGTGTATTATAGGAGGGTGGCCATGTTTAGAGACATGTTACATCTCATAGAAAGCTGCAAACTTCACCTAAAATCTTCCAGAGACTTGGTCTCATTCTGTTGCCTGGCTCGTACTTTCTGACGATAATGTTCAAGTTCCTCCTCTGCTTTTCTTTTCTTCACCTCTTCCATTCCAATGCCACCTCTGTCTGATTTAGCATAACAAGAATAATACATGTAAGCCATCAGTTAGACTGCACATGTTGTTTCCAAATACACTAAATATAAATATGAATAGGTATCACCTACCGGTTTTAATATTAAGAGGAATTGGATCGACCCTTCCTGCTCCTGTAAAGGTAACAGAGACTAACGGTATTACACAAGCAACAAATGGA
>NC_045749.1:17806449-17811996 GCF_008692095.1 Etheostoma spectabile | reverse complement strand
AAATAAGATAAGTAAAGAAGAAACTTGCCCGCCTTCCCGAGGCCTTGGCCAGCTTTGTAGCCCATTTTCTGCAGAAGGGCAAATCCCTTGTTTGCATTGCAAATTGAATTTTGTAAAGCTGCTTCTCTGCTTTCCTTCTCCTGCTCCTTAAAGGTCTTTTGGCGGTTTTTAATGTTCGTCTCCTTCTGCTGCGTCTCCTTCTTCAATGCTTCCTTAACTCGCCTCACCATGCTGACACCTGGCTTCACATCTGGTCTGACACACAGAAGAACACAGAGCAAGTTATTGGGATAACAACACAACACTGGTAGCTAGTATGCGAACATGAGAACATCCCAGAATTAACTTCAACTTTATAGGACTGATACCACAGGGCAATACGATACACATGTAACAGTGCATGTAATGGAACAGTTAACGTTAGCTGAGTTAATCTCGACACCCTCAGGTATTAATATAAACTGCGGACACGGAAATGCTTACATTTTACTGAGAAATGCATCAGACATATAGTCCTCTTCCTCATCAGACATTATGGCTGCGCAATAGGGAAAAATGTAGAAAAGAACAGCTACAGCGCTTAATTAATTATCCGTTTGTGCATTTGTAATTGCTTCTCTCCAACGATGTTAGGTTCGTTCAAAGATACATTCCGAGTAGCTACAAGGTACACAACAGTTATACAGTTCCGGTGCATTTAAAATATATTTTAGAAGAAGATATTTATTTTAAATGCTCAGAGACAACTAGAGGAAAATAATACACATAGATAACATTTTATTTTTTAAATTAGGATACAGCAGTACATCCTGCATACTATTTCTTTGGTTTCACATCGGGAACTTTTGAATGCGACACCGCTGACACTGGGTCGTCATTCATCCTTGGTTATCGAAAACAGGTAGAGGGAACATTTGGCTAAATATAGCCCATATTTCATACATGTGTTGTTATTGAGGAGTTTTTGAACAGCTGGATGTTGTAATAGATTATGGTAGATAGCTAACGCTCAGTTTGGGTGAGAGTGTGCAGCCGGAGTTTAGCTTTTTCCTCGGAGGAACTAGTTAGCTTGTGTTGCTAACCACCTCGCCTAGTATCAACAGCTGGAGGCAGGCAGCTGTCAACCCAGATCAGCAAAGTGTTAACGCTACCCAGCTTTGGCAGTTTAGTTTGCAACACAATACGACAAATAAACAAGTATTTAAAAACGTCTAAAGTAGTGACCGCTTTTATAACTTTATACTTGTGTCTCTTGCCTAAACATTGCAGTGGCGAGGGTGTACAGGACTGTGTTAAAAGGTCTTCGGCATGGAGCTAGCTCACAGTCTACTGCTCAATGAAGATGCCTTGGCCCAGATCACTGAAGCAAAGAGGCCTGTCTTCATCTTCGAATGGCTCCGCTTCCTGGATAAAGTGCTTGTGGCAGCAAATAAGGTGACTATTCAGATTATGGCATTGTTTTTTTTCTGAGTGAGTTTATTTTTTAATGTGTTTCAGTACGATTTATGTTTTGGGTTTGAATGACAGGTGGATGTAAAGGAGAAGCAGAAGAAGCTGGTGGAACAGCTGACAGGCCTGATCAGCAGTGCCCCTGGACCACCGACAAGAAAACTGCTGGCCAAAAACCTTGCTACCCTCTACAGCATCGGCGACACCTTCACTGTTTTCCAGACTCTGGATAAATGCAATGAGATCATCAAAAGCAAGGATGACACACCTGCGTACTTGCCAACAAAACTGTAAGATATAACTGCTGCTCGATGTATTTCCAATGGCTATTTTTGAATATAGTCATTGTGTTTTTACATATTCTACTTGATATTATACACATTTGCATTAAGATTTAATCCATCCAGCACTGCTTTGCGTGTTGCATGCATATGATGTAGGCCCACCCTCAAGGGTATTAGCCGTGAAGCCAAATATTAATCTGCAGAATGACCTCATGTTTAACAGGGAGGATTAAGTGTACATGTGTAGATATTATGCTGTGTTTCTTTCTGGTAATGGAATCTAACGATGGTTTAAACTACATCAGTGTTGTCCTGCAGGGTTTTATCCATCATTCTTTCATACTTTTGTGTGCCACTGTTCTACTCTTGCTGTGTTTTAGTATAGATAATGTGTCTGGAGCACTGAAGTTAAATCTAACTCATGGCACAGGGGTATTATGCTGTTAACATCAATTATCAATACAATAAAAGCAAGTCTGAATGTTATGGATGTGAGAATATTTGACCTTAGCAAACACAAGCCACAGTTATGGCAGTTCAATTTCAAGAGATAAATCATTTTATATGTTCATCAAAATGATACTGAGTTATCTTATGGCATGGCATTGCATTGTTAATCAAATAATTTAAAGGGAACTATAATGTGCACTTTCATTGTAATGCATAGAGTAACTTTTCTTGCAGTGCTGCAGTGGCATGTGTTGGAGCTTTTTATGACAAGATGGGCAGGATGCTGGGCAGCTCTTTTCCAGACACCATTAATAATCTTTTGAAGGCGGTAAAGAGTGCAGAGGTAAGACTTTTAGGAGTACAAGTTTGGTCAAATTTATATATTAGAATATAGAAACAGAAGTGGATAACTAAAAAGAGTTATTATTCAGAAAGAGATGTGACGTTTATTTTTATCCTTTGTTTTCCACCTTTCCCGTGTTGATGTAGTCTCAAGGCAGAGGAGAGATCCTTCTCAGCCTGCAGAAGGTGCTCTGTGGACTTGGAGGAGCTGCAGCTTCATGTCACAGAGATATCTACAAGAATGCCCGCTCTCTACTCACAGACAGGTCCATGGCTGTACGCTGTGCGGTGGCAAAGGTTGGTCTTAGAAAAATGCCTAATCGAGCTGGAAACAAGTACCAAATACACATATCTTTGCTATGTCATTTATGTTGCCCAATCTCAAATATGTTACTCAAATCTCCTCCTTATTGTGACGCAAAACATGACAGTTGCATTGTATATTGAACACATAAAGATAAAAAAGGAAAGATAAGTATAAACTTAGCATCTGGATTGTTTGTATGCATCATCTGTATGCCTATTATAATAAATCGGATGTTTCCTGGTGTCAGGTTCATAACACTTTACCTTACTAAATAATGACGGTCAAGCAAGAAAACGAGACTCACGGCAAATGAGCAGTTAATTGACAGTTGCAAAAGGAAGCCACCACAAGCAGCCTTTCCGCAGCGCAGCTCTAGTGGGAACTTCAACAATTTCTCTGCAGCTCTGTCCCTTTTATCAAACACACACACAGAAGATTCACAGGTGTTGATGTAAGGAGGGGTCAATGCCTATGCCAGAGACCCTGGCTGGCATGTACCTCGATCTAAGGCTCTTGTTATCTTCTGTGATATGCAACAGCGGGACATTTACTGCCTTTTGTTTAGGCAGCAGCGACTGAAAAAACACAGACACGGCTTGAAAGAAACCTGGTATTGTTAAATGTACATATATACTAAGTAGGAAAGTTATACTAATTAAGAAACAACTACAAAGAAATAAGCAATAAAAGACTTTATAAAAATGAATTCTCTATCACCTGGACTCCATCTTCATTCTTCTTGCCTAATCAGTGCCTGTTGGAGCTGCAGAATGAGGCAGTATTCATGTGGACCACAGAACTGGAGAACGTGGCCACTTTGTGTTTCAAAGCCTTGGAAGGATCTAACTATGGTGTTCGGGTAGCAGTGGCCAAACTGCTTGGGACAGTCATGGCCACTGCCCTGATGCCCAAACAAGCAGCTGGTAGGTTAAAGAGTTGATTTTTGTAGTTTTCAGCTACTTTCCTGTTAAGTAGACTAGGCTCCCCAATTTTGTTCTTCATGATCTCAATTCATTTTTCCTCAGTGATGCGTCAGAACGTGAAGCGAGCCACTCTGGAGGAGGTGCTGGAGCTAATGGCCACAGGCTTTCTGCGTGGAGGATCTGGCTTCCTGAAGAGCGGAGGGGAAATGTTGAAGGGGGGAGGCTCTGTCAGCAGGGAGGTGCGAGTGGGGGTCACACAGGTGAGGTGAATTGCCAAACATAAGAATCTGAGCCTGCGTTGTCTGAATCAACCATTTCACATGGGATTTTTTTCCCCCATTTTCCTCAGGCCTATGTTGTGTTTGTGACTACACTTGGCGGTCAGTGGCTGGAGCGCAACTTTGCGACGTTCCTGTCCCACGTTCTGGACCTAGTGTCTCACCCACGAGCCACGCAGACACATGTTGAGGCTGTGTACTCACGCCGCTGTGTCTCTTTCATGCTACGTGCCACCCTGGGGGGCTTACTTGGAGAGAAAGCACAAATTGCAGCCGGCAAAGAAATCTGCCAAGCCATCAGCAAGCAAATGAGGGCTGTGGGTAAGGAGGATGGGGGGGAAATATCACGATTCAGAGCCTTACAGAGTAAGTACTCATCCATTATTATTACTTTGAATTCACCCTTTATTCAGTTTCTACAATTCTTGCGTGGTTTGGGCTTGTGTTGTATACAGAGATGGCTTTTCTTTTCTGTCTTTTGTTGCGTGCGGAGATGGCTTTCCCTATTTCTGCTTTCCTTCTTGCTTTCTGCCTTTGCTTTTTTCAGATCACTCGTCTTGTTCATTTCTTTTTTAATCACAAGCAGCATAATTAGTCATTAACATGATCCGTTGCTAGCTCAGCATTTGAGTTACGCATGCATAGCCTCCATGGTTGTTTGCCATTCTGTTATCATATTACAGTCCCTACGGAGCATGACAAACTCTTTCTGACTGTTGACATCTGGCTTACACCAGCAGAAAAACTGCATGTGCAACTAAAATTCACAGACACATAGTTGGAACAAGCCATTTCTCCCCACAGCAACAACAAGTTTGTCCATCATTTAGTTGAATTGATTTCAGTTCCTCCAAATTTCATTTCTTCCCCTGTAAAACAATACATCAATCATTTTTATAATCACCTTTTTATCTCATGAAAAAGGATGATTCTTACTCTGGTGTGCTTTGCAACCTTTACACTATCTCCAACATCCATGCTCTTGTTCACATAGATGCTAAAACCGAATTTCGAAAAAGACGTTAAATGTCGGTTTCTCTTGAGACGTGGTCCTGTGTTCTTCATAGAGCCCGACCGTTATATCGGCCGGCCAATACTAGGCATTTCCCGATCTATGGGTATCGGCATTTATAATGGCTGATTTAAATAAAAAAATAATTAATACATTTTTTTTTTTTTCAAATAGTTATTCATCAGAATTATTTATAATAACAAATAAATTATTCTGATGAAAAAAATTTAACAAATAAAAATGGACTGTTAACCATGTTATGAGCATTGTCGTTGCAACGTCCCTGTTAATGTGTTTTTGTTCAAAGGACTTTAAGTTTCATATCTTAAGTTTGTATTTGTACACATTTTATTATCAGAACTGTAATATATTTTGATGTTCCTCTGTTCTGTTGCAACAATTAAACAAATTATTATATTATTTTTGTGAGAACTCATACATAATCAGAATCATTCATAATCAGAATTTAGAAATACTTTATTGATCCCCGAAGGGAAACTCT
>NC_045749.1:17806321-17806439 GCF_008692095.1 Etheostoma spectabile | reverse complement strand
TGCACAAATAGTAGAAATATAAATAAAGAAATAAAAAAATATAAGGAGTGTGGATATTTACACATTTACATAAAGGAATATTATGATACAGTATTTACATAATTAAGGTGTTGCAATG
>NC_045749.1:17806161-17806311 GCF_008692095.1 Etheostoma spectabile | reverse complement strand
ATAATAATAATAATAATAATAATAATAGTAGCAGTTGAGTACTACAAATAACTAATGTTAGGGAAATCTGTTTATGTTTTGTAACGCGTTTCTGAATTTTTAAAAAATATAAATGTATCGGCACATCGGATTTTTAAATAACCAAATATT
>NC_045749.1:17799813-17806151 GCF_008692095.1 Etheostoma spectabile | reverse complement strand
TCGGCCTTAAAAATCCTTTATCGGTCGGGCTCTAGTTCTTCACTATACTTTACTATGCTTTCCAACCAGCTGGATCTGTGAGACTTCTTGAAATGAGACTTTGGGAAATATCTATGCTAAAAGTAACTTTAAAAATGTGTCTTGGAGACGTGTTGGTTTGTTTGGAACAACATGACTGACACAGTTAAAGATTGCCCAATTAGAGCTCTGACGGTTTAAGATCTTCATAAATTACCATCAGATGGCTTATCAGCAATTTACTTGAATTCAGATTTGGTTTTACTGTTATTCTCTCGCCACATCCTTTATCCTTTAATACAGCTATAACCATTGTTAAATGCATTGTACCTTTTAAAAAAAAAAATAATAATAATAATCCTCAGAGCTCTGTGTTGTGGCATATAGCAGAGTGCTTCTCAGTATTTTAGAGGATTCTAGTGCTGCAGTAGAAAAACTTTGCAGATAGATGGTGCGTGTGTGACAGCAATACATGGACTTATGTGGACAGTCAGTAATGTTTTTACAATGTAATTTTTATGTAACATGTCAGAATTATGATTTAACTAAATTAGTTAGTACCGTATTTTGAGGAAAATCTTAATAAGTTGCAATTCAGTGCAGGTCACCTTATCCGTCAGTGCCGGACACGTTCTTTGTTAGTAATATTATCATATTTTTTTTAGGATCTGTGATCTTGTTCAACTTGGAACATTTTTTTGCATGTTGTACTGACAAACCCGTCTTGTTCATTTCTCTTTCCATGACGCATGTTTTTCCAGAAGCAGTTGTGAATGACATCAGTGGAGAGAACAAGGCAGGGGCAGCGGATGTCTCCGCCAGTCAGCATGTCATGGTGTGTGCCCTAAAAGAGCTGGGCAGCCTGGTTCAGAGCTTGAGTGCCACAGCTTCTCCACTTATCCAGGAGCCTTCCATAGGTGAGACACACAACATTTTCAATGGGACATTTGTTTCAGTGCTCTTAAGTTTCTATAAACTGTGATTATATGGATACGAAATACTCCTAACATTGGCAGGCATCTTCTCTAACTTTGTGTATTAACATTTACGCTATCCATTAAACAGACTATTGGCTGCTAACAGCTATGTCCTTCTAAATCATTGACTACTTTTACTGACTGAAATACAAAAGTTCCCTGTATATGCAGTTGTTGCACATTTTTCTTAAAGTTAGTCGAAAACGTTTAAATCTACAGTCAAGATAAAAACAATTATTTAAACTGGATTCTATCACAACTCAAAAATCCCATGCCCTCTTCTCCAGGACTCCTTGAAACTGTGACCTCAGTGCTGCTGCACCCAAGCATGGCAGCTCGCTTGGCTGCTGCATGGTGTTTGCGTTGTGTTGCCGTGGCGCTGCCCTATCAGTTGACCCCACTGCTGGACCGCTGTGCGGAGAGAATCAACAACCTGAAGAGTTCACCGGAGGCGGTGAGCGGCTACAGCTTTGCGATGGCTGCTCTGCTGGGAGGCGTACACCAATGTCCACTGGGTATCCCCCACTCCAAGGGCAAGGTGTGTAGCCTCAGAATGTACAGTAATCCTTTGGGTTCCTTCTCTTGTATGACTATGTCATTGAGACTTTATACTTATTTAACCCCCTGATTGAATGTCCATATCAACCTTTTTGATTGCCCTGTATAGATTTAAAGATTGTCTGTGTACTTGTAGTTGGTGGTGAGTATAGCTGAAGACCTCCTGAGGACCGCTGCTCAGAATAGTCGACTATCCCTGCAGCGCACACAGGCTGGATGGCTGCTGCTGGGAGCCCTTATGACTCTAGGTGAGCCTGCCAAGCATCTCTCTTTTAGCTCTTGTTTGTTTGATTTCCCAACAATGCTGTCTCCTTCTCCCTCTCGCTTACAACATTGCCACCACATTGTGTTTGTGCCCAGGTCCCTCCCTGGTGCGCTATCACCTTCCCAAGATGCTTCTGCTCTGGAGAAACGTGTTTCCTCGGTCCCAGAAGGAGCTTGAGGCAGAAAAGGCCAGAGGAGACTCCTTCACTTGGCAGGTCACCCTTGAGGGCCGAGCTGGAGCACTATGTGGTAAAGAAATATGCTGGCCTGTATACCTGCACATCCTCTGTAATGTTAGCAGACACATTTCTGACCCACACACCTGTTATTTTCTTCTGTAGCCATGCGTAGCTTTGTGGCCCACTGTCCCGAGCTGCTTACAGAAGATGTGATCCGTAGACTGATGACTCCCATTGAATGTGCCATGACCATGATGTCTCAGTGAGTGTGATGCTTTCAAGTATGATTGTTTGTTGACAACTTAAAGACAAAGAGGTATTTGTCTTTGATCTTCGTACACACAGTTAATTCATTTTGTTGTTGTCTGATAACTATTTCCTGGATTTTTTTCATTGTGTTCAGATTAATTATCTAATGATTGTATGTTTTATCAGAGTCCCTGCCATCATTAAGGTCCATGGTGCTCACCTGAAAGCAAGTGCAGCAATGGTGAGGCTCCGATTGTATGACATCCTGGCTCTATTGCCTCCCAAGACCTATGAAGGTAACACAGTCACTTTTTTAGAACTTAATAACATTTATGGAAGGTGTTTTAAAAAAACAAACAAAAAAACTATGTTCCTCTCATGTAGGCAGTTTCAACGCCCTCCTGAGGGAACTGGTTGCAGAGTTCACTTTGACTGACAACTCGGCCAACACTACCACCTCCTTGCTGCGCTCTCTCTGTCACTATGACGACAGTGTTCTCATGGGTTCCTGGCTTCAGGAGACTGACCACAAGTGCATAGAGGATCAAGTGAGTAACATCATCAATGACATGATGAATCCAAAATATGATACTAGTACATATTCTAACAATAAATGTAACTGACACTATCTATACTAAACATAATCTATTATTATCTGATGGCTTGCTTACTGTTGATACTACTGTGTGATCGTACCTAAACAGCTGCAGCCCAACAGTGCATCTGGCAGCGGAGCTCTGGAACACGATCCCTCCTCAATCTACCTGCGTGTTCCAGTAGGCGAGGCCATCCCAGGGCCTCTCCCATTGGGTGTGTCTGTCATCGATGCTTCGGTGGCTCTGTTCGGTGTGGTTTTTCCCCATGTCTCCTTCAAACACAGGTGAGAAGTTTAGTAATTGCTGTGGACATAGAAATTTTTGCAACATGTTAACAATTTGCATCTTATCTTTTTATTCTCTGGTTTATTATATCTATCTAATCATCTCATATCTCATATCTACATCTAATATATAGATTATATTATTATAGATATATATATATATATATATATATATATATATATATACTTGACCTGTGTTTTAAAGCTCTTTGTGGCATGCTTGTTTACCCATCTTTGTATATGATTCAGGCTGCAGATGCTGGATCACTTTGCAGAGTGCATAAAGCAGGCAAAGGGAGTTCGACAGCAGGCCGTCCAACTGAACATCTTTACTGCAGTCCTCAGTGCCCTCAAGGTGAGAAAATTTGCCTCATATCCTCATTAGATAGGAATATAATGTTTCATTTTTCATGTAATGACAATGTTTCTCCTCCTGAATAAAGGGTTTGGCGGAGAACAAGAGTACTTTGGGTCCTGAGGAGGTGCGTAAGTCGGCCCTGGCTCTGGTGATGGGAGCGTTGGACAATCCCAACCCCATTCTCCGCTGTGCTGCTGGAGAGGCCCTGGGAAGGATGGCTCAGGTGGTGGGAGAGGCTACCTTCATTGCCAGAATGGCACAGACCAGCTTTGATAAGTATGCATTTCATACATGTGTTATCGGTGGATGTTGTTTTCTACATTCTTTTATTTCTCCTGTTCAGATCAAGACACACTTGGTCAGCACACCATATGAAATCAGTTACACAGAAAGAGAGCAATTGACCTACATTTTATTGTAGGTCAAAGGTCAAGGATGTGTCAGCAAGATACAAGTTTCAGTTTTTGATTGTCCTCATAATCTATCTTGATCCAAATCAGTCTCCCCTCTCTATCCTTGGCTTTAATTATAAATCCGTATCTCTCCTCTTTTTCTATTTCCAGACTGAAGTCGGCCCGTGATGTAGTATCGAGGACCGGCCATTCCCTGGCTCTCGGCTGTCTGCATCGATATGTTGGAGGAATTGGCTCAGGCCAGCACTTAAAGACCAGTGTCAGCATCTTATTGGCTCTGGCCCAGGATGGGTCCTCTCATGAGGTCCAGGTACAGTTAGGAGGAATGGATATTTAAGTTGATGGAAAATAGGAGAGTTGTGTTGTTTTTCCATCTAAACTGAAATATAGTTTGCTTCACTTGGATGAACAAGATGTTTTTTTCTATTGTATTTAATTTCAAAGCAACCTTTTTATTCAAAAACCTCATAATTTCTGCGTTGCACATAGTTTAATCAGATATTCTCCATTTATTTTGTATCAGACATGGGCTCTACACTCTCTGGCTCTGATTGTGGATTCCAGTGGTCCCATGTACAGAGGCTACGTGGAGCCTACGCTGTCTCTGGTACTCACCCTGCTCCTCACTGTGCCACCGTCTCACACAGAGGTGCACCAGTGTTTGGGCCGCTGCCTGGGAGCTCTCATCACCACTGTGGGACCAGAATTGCAGGGTAACTGTGGCAGAAATAAAATCACAAACGTCTTTGTGTGACTGTGACTCTCATTACTTAAAAAGCCATGTAGACCAGCCTCTAGCTCACCTAGTAAGAGCGTTTGCCCCATGTAGGCTGAATCCTGCAGTGTCATCCCCTATCTCTCTCCCCCTTTCCTGTCTATCCACTGTCACTAATAAAGGGGGAAAAAAACAAAAGTATCTTTTAAAAGAAAAAGATCATGTAGACCAACAGGTGGCAGTGTAATCACACTACAGACCACTGAAGTAGATACTGTAACTGCTAAAAATGCTGTTCCTTTTTGGCTCTCTTCCTAATCTGTATCATTGGGTTTGCTAGGAAATGGAGCCACTATCTCCACCATCCGCTCTTCCTGCCTGGTTGGTTGTGCCATAATGCAGGACCACTCTGATTCCCTTGTGCAAGCCGCTGCCATCTCATGTTTGCAGCAGCTGCACATGTTCGCTCCGCGTCATGTCAACCTGTCCAGCCTGGTGCCCTGTCTATGTGTAAGACATAATGAATTTCATAATATAATAGTTATAGTTTGTCTTAATCTCAATGGCATAATTTCCTACTGTACTATGGGATCCCTGCAGGTGCACCTATGCAGCTCTCACCTGTTGCTGCGCCGAGCTGCCGTGGCCTGCCTGAGACAGCTCGCTCAGAGAGAGGCTGCAGAGGTCTGTGAGTATGCCATGAGCCTGGCGAAGAGAGCAGGAGACAACACCACAATCAGTGAGTACAAATCGTGAACCCGACAAAAGGATTCTGTTTATTTGATATACCTCAGTGAGACCCTGTGACTCTTACTGTGTTGACTTTGTCCCTGGTTTAGATCTAAACATCACAGAGACCGGTCTGGAGGGCGTTCTGTTTGGTATGCTGGATCGGGAGACAGACAGGAAGCTGTGTTCTGATATCCATGATACACTGGGCCACATGCTGTCATCTCTTGCTGTGGAAAAGCTTTCCCATTGGCTAAAACTCTGCAAGGATGTCCTGGCAGCAACTACAGGTAAACCTTCAAAACAACAAAATATGATGCATTACCATTTTCTGTCTCCTTGGAAATAAATGCTGACACAGAAGACAAAATAAGTATCACACAGCAGTCAAGTGTATTCTACTGTCCAATATCAGTTTAAATGTTTTATGACAAAATCTTTTCTTTGAAATCCTTGTATCATGAATGTGTCCATCTCCTCTTTCAGATGTAGCAGCAGTCGTAGTATTCGAGGTGGAAAAAGATGAGGAAGATTCTGAGAAAAAAGACGAGATGGACGATGACACCATGTTCACAGGCCTGGGCGATGATGACAAGTCCAAGCCCTCTGTGGCGCCGCGCTGGGTGACGCGGGTATTTGCCGCCGACTGCTTGTGTCGCATCATCCTGCTGTGCGAGAATGACAAAGCACACTTCGACCTAGCAGCTGCCCGCTCTGCACAAGCCAAAAACCCCAAAGGTACCACTCATCAGCATGCTGCCAGAACAGAACAGAGTAGCTCATGGTTGACTTCAAGGATTGGTGATTGATTTATGCCACCTGTGATCTGTGTCTGTGCGTCAAATAGGTTTTCTAAACTCGTATATATTAATATTAAAACCGTTACCTATATGATAAAAAATATTAATTTATTATATTTATATACCACATTTACCAGATTATAAATCGCTGCGGCGTATAAATTGCATCAGTCAAAAAATGCGTCATGAAAAGGAAAA
>NC_045749.1:17799341-17799803 GCF_008692095.1 Etheostoma spectabile | reverse complement strand
ATATATATATATATATATATATATATATATATATATATATATATAAAGTAAGTCGCATTGGACTATATAATTTGCATTCATTTGGAAATTTATTTCACAAAATCCAAGACTAAAAAACAGACATTTAATCTGGAAAGGCAAGTTATTTAACTACACAATAGCACACAAAACAACAGGCTGAACAGGTGTCCGGTATGTCATTACCGGTTATTCAACTACACAATAGCACACCGAACAAATACCAGGGTGTGGAGACACACAGTAGCTGCACCGTTAGCTAGCCTCTCCCTGCAGCACGTTGTTCAAGCACCATCGTTGCAGTAAGAGTAACCTTTTTGCCAGTACCTCAGTTACTCATTCACTCCAAACTTTCTTTCTGCTGCTCGATTACCGTTTTTGGCTGCATATTTTACTACCCTCAGTTTGTAATCTGCAGACAAGGATTTTCTTTTTGGGGGCATT
>NC_045749.1:17798374-17799331 GCF_008692095.1 Etheostoma spectabile | reverse complement strand
TCAGTCTTTCTCAGTTGTCTTTAGGAGCAGCATATTGTTGTCACAAGCCTAGAGCGCCCTTTCGCAGTTATAGAAGGTAATGTTTTCAGTATGAATTAACATTTAAAAACATGGTAAATTATACATATTTTCCACCAAAGAAAGTGTGAATTATATTCCGGAAAATACGGTAGTGCTTTATCATAGAGTTTTAGGAACTCGTTTTCTACCATCCAATAGTCAAACAATAACTGCTTGTTAAGTACAAACTGTTGTTAGGTTTGGTGTTTGGTTTAAATATCTTTTTTGCATCCTTCAGGCAGTCTAAGTGTCAGCTGCTAAATAAAGCTCATTCATGTGCTTTTATGTAAAGATGGAACAAAGCAAGAGATGAGTAAGCTGAGTAAGTGGGAGGGATTTTTTTTCCCACTGTGACAGATAGAGGAGCCAGTATTTATATAAGCTTCTCTGAAATAAGGCAGCATTCTACAGACCAGACATTAGTGGCACAGTGTGGTGATTTTGCATCTCTGGACGCAGATGAGCCAAATTTAGTGACTGGGATTAAATGGATGGTTGGTCTGCAGGTTGGTGTGTTCAACCAATCCCTTGAAAGGTGCACAGCTGAAACTCCATTAAATCTTAGCTTCAAGGTCAATATCTGGTTTCTTTCAAGTCACTGCAAGCATGCACTGAATCCCTAAACACTGGTTTGTTGTGTCCTGTATTTAATCTTCAAGTCATCCTCAGGAAAGGAAAGTGTTAAAAAAGCAAACACAGAGACCTTGAAGGAGGCAAACCATTGTACCTTCTTGCTGACGTGCTACCCAAAAAATCCAAAAATCTTTAAATTCTATTTTGGATTTGATTAATGTGGCTGCTCACTAAGGCCACATGCCTTGCAGTGTTTGTGAATGCATTTCTATTCCACACACAATCCTTGTTTTTCTTTCAATCTCTGTTCATCAAGGAGATCAG
>NC_045749.1:17769742-17798364 GCF_008692095.1 Etheostoma spectabile | reverse complement strand
ATTTGTCTGACCTCATCCGCATGGCCTTCATGGCTGCTACTGACCACAGTCACCAGCTGAGGATGGCCGGCCTGCAGGCCCTAGAGGACATCATTAAAAAGTTTGCAGCCGTACCAGAACCTGAGTTCCCAGGGCATGTTATCTTGGAGCAATACCAGGCCAATGTAAGTCCGATTGCATTGTGCTGTAAACGTCCCACATTAATGGTGACAAAGCAAATGTTAAACAAAGTCAAAGAAGTGAACATTCACCAATTATGTATGCATTTAGGTCGGAGCTGCCCTCAGACCTGCATTTTCACCTGATACACCATCTGACATCACAGCTAAGGCATGCCAGGTAAGACACCCTGCTTTCTTCACAACCTTTTGGAAACATTTTCAAGAAAATTCAAGAAACATTTTAGCAACTGAAATGGTTATACACCATTGCACTTCATAGCCCTGTTTGGCATTGCCGAAGTGCAGAGAAGCACCTAGCCAGCCTGTTTGTACTATAACATTCTTTCTAATGAACAGCCCTTACATATATTAATATATTCTGATGAAGCTAGAGGCTATTGAAGCAATTCTACTCCAATGGCAGTTAATTACCTCTGCATAGTGACTCATCATCCCCTTAGAACCCAGCAGTGTCTTAAGTTTCCTGCCTTAATGCTTGACTTATTTTACTTAGGTGAAGAGTGACCATGGAAAATAACCAACATGCCTGTTAGCAGTATTATCGGAAAAAAGCGTTCTCTCTTTGACATTCCCCTCTGTTTCACTGGCTTAGGCTTTGTGCCTACTGAGACTTTCTCTGTTATTTCGGAAAGCTGAAACCTTGATCTCGGGGTTTTCTCTTTTCTAAATAGAATTAGTAATTTTGAGGAACATAGAACAAAAAGGAAATATCAATGATACCTTGTATCCTCTAGGTAGTAAACAAATATCTAAATAAGCATTTGATACATACCTGTGGAAATTCAGGCTCACATAACATGGCCTATGGATGAATGAGACTATAGTTACACAGGTAACAAGGTGGTTAGGTGTGTACATTTCCAACATAACTCATTTATATCTCTCCTTCTCCTGCCCTTGGCTGACTGACACTAGCAGTTCTCCTCAGAAGTATATCATCTATTAAGTCCCTATTCCACTTGTACAGCTCGATTTATAAATAACTGTTCTTTGACACCCCCAACCCCTTTACTGGCATGTATGATGGCTCATCAACCTTCAACACTCTGTTATGTAATGTAGGCTGTTAATTTTTCTCATTAGTTGTAAGAGAAGTAGCAGTTAAAAGGCACTGGGTTCTGTAAATGGTCAATTTGTTTTACTATTTATTACCTTGCCCCTTCCCCGTGACTACAGGTGTGTAGTACGTGGATTGGAAGTGGCGTTGTCAGTGACCTCAATGACCTGCGGCGAGTCCACACCCTGCTTGTGTCGTCGCTGGACAAGGTGCAGGCTGGGAAAGGCTCATCCAGTCAGCTGTACAGTGAGAGTGCCACCACGATGGAGAAACTGGCCGTGCTAAAGGCGTGGGCCGAGGTGAGACTGAAGAGCCCGATCGAACCACTGTCTCATATTTAGATTACGTAGATTTAACAAAATCAAGCTGACTATACGCACGTGCTTTCTTTCTCAGGTGTATGTGGTAGCGATGAAGATCAAGAAAGAGGCCCAGTCTAAGCCTTCCAAACCAGTCCGAGCTGCAGACGACGATGAGGATGAGGACAATCTGGGCGCCAACGTGCTTCCACCCGACAGCCTCATCACTCTGGTCCAGCCGGAGCTGCCCTCGCTGAGCCGCCTGTGGCTGGCCATGCTGCGAGACTACGCTCTGCTCACTCTGCCTGCCGAGTTTTCCAGTCAGCTGCCCCCTGACGGTACAAGACAAAATCTTGCCTACCAAATGCAGTCTTTCTAGTAGTACATGGACTCTAAGTTTTTTGCTCTAGTTTTGGTCTCAAATTTGTGTTTTTTTTCTCCTGACAGCAACTCCAGACCAAAAAAAAAATTGTCAATGGGATTTGGACAGCTTTTTGATAAAACCATCTTTCTATTGTACTGTCAAATAGCCATTTTGGTGAAAAAGATGTTCCAGCACATTGTTGGAGCTGTCTTGGGGCACCTGTTCTGAAATTTGAATTTGTCAATTATTAAGCAATGAAAGAAATGTAATGAATATTTAAAGTAAATATACAAGTAAGGAATATATACACAGTATGTGTAAAAATTGTAAACAATTCAAATTACATTTCAAGGTAATATGGTCAAAACAAGTCTTTCCCATTCTTGTGTGCGTTTAGGTGGAGCGTTTTATACTCCAGAGACTATAGACACAGCGAGGCTCCACTATCGCAGTTCGTGGGCCCCCGTCCTGCATGCTGTGGCGCTGTGGCTGAGCAGCACTGGGTTTGGCGCTGGTGAAGAGGAGCTGGCTCCTGCCGTCCCTCAAGCAGCCTCCTCCACAACAAAAACCTTTGAGGAGTCGGTCAAAGACAGGATGCATCTAATGTTGGGTAAAGAGACACACATCATTTGTTGTATGCAGTATTCATGTTACTGTGTTTTTTTTTGTTGTAAACGGTTTGTCTCTTATTGAGGTGGTTGTCGTAAAGACTCAATACCCCCTTCTACAGGTATTCTTCTAAAAACCTGAACATTTATTCATAAGCGCTTTTTGTTTACCTACAGCCATGGGTCCACCTCGCATCTGCCGACAGTGGAAGGGATGGTGGTGGATAGAAAAAGATCATAGCACGAACACACCCTAAGTGCATTTCTGTGTTCTGTCTCTCAGGTGTCAGTATAGAGTTTCTCTGCTTCCCCCGGCCCGAGGAACCTATCGAACACGTGATGTCATGCCTGCTCGCCCTATTCACTCTGCTGGAGTCTCCATGTTTTAAGATCCATATCGCAGAGGACCAGGTAAAGACACAAGTCGGAGTGCAAAAATTACATGTGTAAGAAAGAGAGATATGGTGGAAGATAGACCGCTCTCCTAGCATTTTAATTGTATTTAAAAATGTATTCTGGATGACACATTCAGTGTGATGTTTAAAACAAAATATACTATATACATATATTAAAACTCTGTGCTGCAGTTTGTATCTGCATTTTAAGAAGCTTGATTATTAGTATTTAAGAAGCTGTTTTTTTAAACTTGTTTAACTTGCAATTAAACAACAGCATTACTGTCGTATGTCAACAGAAATTCAAGCACTGCATAAACCAAAATTACAAATTGAAATGACAGAGCGCAAGTTTCTCTGATTGGTTTTGTCGGTTGCAGGTGTTCTTTATTAAAGTAACAAATAAGAAACAGCTGTTAATGATTTAAGCATGACACGATGTAAGAATGGGCTCTGTTATTTACACCTTGCAACACTTATTTCATTGGTCTAGTTGAAGTGATAGATTTAGCAGTGACTGATCACCACCTTGGTGCAAATATCTGGTGAATATCGCAGAGTCGAGTGATATTTACTGACTTTACTAGGATGACAATGGTCGCTCCGTTGCTCCATTAAACATTTCAATGCCACTTAGAGATTAATAGGATACTGAGGGCTTCAAAGAATACGTAGATTGTGTCCTACAAATTCAGAAAAAAGCAGTCTATATTTCTCAGTTGCATTTGGTGGAGCATTTGAAATGAGACAGGTCTTAGTCGGCTCTACGATGTATTTGGCCTCAAAATACTGTATTGTAACAATTCCTTTAATTATGTAAATATCATACATATCCCCACACGTTATATTTCTTTTATTTTTTTATTTTTACTCTGATATTTATATACTTCTCTATATACCATTTATCTTTATTTATATTCCTTTTGGCCTTTGTGCAATGTGTGCAACTGTAAGAATTTCCCTTCGGGGATCAATAAAGTATTTCTACTTCTGATTCTGATTCTGAAAGTGTGGATGTCAGAGGATCCAGACAATAAGTGGGGACACAGAATGTGTCTCTCTGCTGCTGCCACACAGTCATTACAGTCTCCTGTCAGACTAGAACCACATACTATGTTGGCGTGCATGGAAAGGGTTAGATAATTCTCACTTTTAGCCTATTTTATATACTTATAATTTTCTGTTCTTTTGTATAGGAAATAATGAATATGAATTTCTGTTCACATACAGTATGAACGTCATCTAAAGATGTTTTTATTGAGATTGAAACTTTATTTGGAGAAACTGCATAAAACCATTTACCACTCTGACAAAACAACTGCTTACCTGCTGGCAATGAGCCAGAACAGATAAATATGATGTGTCGGGCAATATGAATATCAATGTTCACATTCCCAGTTTTTTACAGAGGCATTACTGCAAATGTTATTTCTGTTGTAGCTGTTGGCAGTGGAGCTCCTGAACGTGCTCCACAGGCTGCTGTTGACCCGGGATCCTCCGGCTGTACAGCTCCAGGTCACTGCTGTCGTACAGGAGACCATCAGGGCTGCACAGAACCATCTGCAGCGACAAAAGGCCAGCAATGGTCAGGAGCTAACACTTTCTACATTACACCTAAACGCTGTTATATTCTGGAAACACCAAACTCAGCATTCTTATTTGCTTCATCTGAAAGATGAGTGTTTGTATCTGTTATGTTTTATATTTATACAGGGTTCATACGTTTTGAAAAAAAACCTGAAAAAAGGCAACTTCCAGGCCTGGAAAGGTTTTGGAAAAATATAACGTTTTGCAAACATCATGGAATTTTTTTTTAACAAAGCATAATAATATGTGATTAGTAAAAAAATCTTTTAATAAAGATTTCACGTTGTCTTAACCTTTAATGTGCTATTCGGGGATATAGCAATATTACAAATTCCACTAGGAACATGAACATTGTCATTTATTTTATTCTTAAACCTCTGAGGGTAAACGTTAACACAGATATTTATTCTTATTGTATAATGTCAATTGAGATTTTCAGGAATAAATGGTCATGGAAATTTGCCGAAAAGTCATGGAAAAATGACCCCTGTTCATCATAGTGAAGTTGTTTCAATCATGTGGCTCTTTGAGTAATCTAGGTCACTATGTTATTTTGCTCAGACAAAGAGGAAGAAGGCGAGAAGGACTCTCAGGCCAGCGCAGGGGAAGGAGGAGACACAGGGGAGCTTGTCCCCGGCAAGTCTCTGGTGTTCGCAGCCATGGAACTGCTGGTGTTCGTCCTGGTCCGCCACTTACCACAGCTCAATGCACGTGTGAAGGAGTCACCCAGCCATGTGCCACACAGGCCTCAGCGACTACCTGAAGAAAGTGCCCGCCTGGTGGCAAACACAGTCTCCATCCTGGCAGAACTACCCTCGCTCTGCTCTCCTGCTGGTGAGGCCTGGAGCACACTGCAACAACACACACAAACCATGCAAAATATGAAAAAGACACAGGAATTGGATCACAGCTCTTTGTTCCAACTTATAAGCTTGGCCAGCGTTGTTGTGCATGCTAATGATAAATTAAACTCTTCTTTGTGCCTTCCAATGATCATATGTTATTAGAAACTGCTATATGCATTTGTGTGAGATTACAAGTTAAGTATGGATATTATTAACATAGCAATGTGGTGGTCACTAGGAAATCTCACTGTTTTTCCCCCCGCCTTTACAGGAAGCATGACCATCCTACCCACGGTGCTCTTCCTAATCACGGGGGTGCTGAGAGAAACTGCCGTTAAGACTGCTGACAACTCGGTGCCTGTGACTGTGTCAGCTGCGCTGCAGGGCATCAAGACCATAATCACCTCCCCACTGGCCCGGGTGGAGAGCATGCAGACACAGTGGACTGGCCTCGTGAGGAGCAGCCTGGCGTCCGTACTTGAGCACTCACAACCAGGCAAGCAATTACACACTTGTTCAACTTTAACCACTGACGCTGACTTTTCTGTGGAGTTGGCAGGAAAAAACGTATGAGGGCATTATTCATCGTCAATATTTACTGTATGCTTGTTTGTGTTTTTCTGTAGAGGAGTCCAGACCTGACATGGATGAGGTCAGTATGTTAACAGCTATCACACTCTTCTTGCTGTCTGCCAGCAATGAACTTGTAGGAGTAACCGTCCTGCAGAAGGGCTGCATGGAGCGCTTCCGAAATGCCCTTAACTCTAGTGATCCCTGGGTAAGCACCTATGTATACACACCCAGCAGAAGTACAAGAATCTCAGCCTAGACACATTTTGAATGCCTGATCAAAGGTGTATTCCAGCTGTGTGTGGCCATATTAAGTGAGTGATTTCGTTCTTTTTGCCACAGGTTCAGGCACGGTGTTACCAGCTACTGTTGTCAGTGTTTCAGCACTCCAGCCGTGCCCTGTCTACCCCGTACATCCACGCTCTGGCTCCACTCATGGTGGAGAAGCTGAAAGCAGTGGAGCGCAGTCGGCCTGGGACTGCTGCCGAGCTGCAGGCTGTGCAAGAGGGCATCAGGGTCCTAGAGAATCTGGTCGGCATGGGTGAAGAGCAGAACCGTAAGTACGCCTCCACCTAATGGACCATTAAAGTACCGTATTTGTTCCATTAAAGTGTTTAGCTCCATTAAATTAGGTCTCTTAAGTATTTAGCTCAGTGCCTTTGGATGTGGGTTGTCTACGATCAGAGCAATAGAGCGTTAAATGCTAAATTTAGAATCCCTGCACTGGTTTACTGTCATATTTATTATTGATTTCAACATTACACTATATCATATATAATTTATCCAAATAATACATTTTGTATTTTGTGTCTCCTATTCTCTTGTTCCTGCTTTCTCTTGTTTTTATTTCCCTAGTGAAGCAAACTGCACAGCATACTTAAAGAAAATCCAATAACAAAAAGTTGATTAATTTCACATTTGTGTTCTATTAATCTGTTGTGTATTGTAGTTTATTCTAGTGCTGCTACTAACAATTATTTTCATAGTTGATTAATCTGTTGATTATTTTTTCGATTAATCAATTAGTTGTTTGATCTATAAAAAATGTCAAAACGTGGTGAAAAATGTGAATCTGTGTTTCCCAAAGCCCAAAATAACAAAAAATGTCTTGTTTTGTCCAAAACTCAAAAGATATTCAGTTTAGTGTCACAGAGGAGAGAAGAAACTAAAAGGGAATCCCATTTTAGAAGCTGGAATCAGAGAAATCTTATTTTTAAATAAAAAGAATGACTCCAATTGATTAATCGATTATACAAATAGCGATTAATTTAATAGTGGACAACTAATCGATTCATGGTTGCACTTCTAGGTTATTCCATGTTTGGGGTTCAAACTATCTATTTAAGGTGCAGCTAGAGCTATGCATCACATATTTAGGGCCCCAAAAACAGATTATTTTTTTATAACAAATTGATCTGCATTAATCTATAAATCTCTTGGCCTTTAGAATTATCAGGAAACGCAAATATACATTGCATTTTCATTGCACTCAATGAACTTGATATGTATAATTCTGCAAATATTTTAGAGATACTTTATCTGGATTGCTTTGTTGTTACTTTGTCTTTTCTTTTTTAAAATACATTTCACAGTGTGGTGAATTATTCCGACAGGGCCTTTTGGTAACCACTGTCTCACCACTCACTTGAGTGGTGCCTCATGTCTGGTCCAGGAGTACTGAGTTAAAATTTGTAGCCTCACTTTGTGTGTTCCATTTGTGTTCCTTGCAGTTGAACTCTCCCTGACCAGGTGAACTAATTACTTTTTCTGTTAGTGATTATCTTTTTTTAATGTCTTGTTTCGCATGTGTTTAATAGGGGTGCAGTTGCTGGCTCTTCTTGTACCAACTCTCATCTCCTACCTTTTGGATGAAAATGCCATCTCCTCTGCGCCCCAAGTCTCCAAAGGCCTGCATGATTTTGCCCTTCAAAACTTAATGCGAATTGGCCCCCTCTATCCAGCTGCCTTTAAGATTGTAATTGGTGCCGCACCTGAGCTCAAAATCCGTTTGGAATCTGCTATACTGGCCAACCAGGCCAGCAACAGAGCCAAAGCTGCAGCCAGGCAAGCTCAGCCGACTGTGCAAGCCGCACCAACCATCAAACTCAAGACCAGCTTCTTCTGAACTCTCCAGAATAACCTGTACACTCTCACAGCCTAAATTAATGTTGTATTTTTTAGATTTGTTTTGTTGTCTGTCATCAAGTACCACAGAAGAAGAAGAAGAAAAGTACCACCTATCACGTCTGTATCAACTACAGTTTCTTAAGTGTATTTATTTATTCTACATATACATTCATATTTGTTTTTGATGGATGAGAACTCTTCTTGAAGTCAAGAAGAAAATTATGTAAATATCATTAAAAGGCATTTGAATGTTCACATTTTAAAAAGCTCACTTCAAAATCTGTAGGCAATTTTGATTCTGGGAATTTATCATTTCTGGACCCGATGCACATTTATAAAGGGACACCATTTACATTTTGTTTAACCCTTTTTTTTCTTGATTTTGACCTTTTTGTCTGGTCATCAGCCCTCCAAAAGTGAATGTTTACTGTGCCATACTTTGCGTCACCATGAGCATGGCAGTTCTTTTTTTTCCTTTTTGATTCAAATCATGCATGTTTGTTTAATGGAGCTGGTTTAGTATATGACCCTAGAGTCTGCTGATTGTTACCAATGGATGTTTTTAAAATCTTTTGTCTTTGTTTGAAGAGGGGTTTTCTCTTTATGTTCTCAACATTCCTGCTACGTGTTCTTATGCATACTAAAAAATACTTTTGATCATAATTTTGAGTCCAGAAGGAGATTTTATTACAGCCCTTTTTAAATATTAAATGCATCACACTTTCAAATTGTTTTTGAGCAGAAATTGTAAATATACTGTAATTATCACAGAGACAGTTAATTGTCTGCTAATAAATGGGGGGCATGCAGGGGGCATACTACATAATATGTGCTGCATATCACAGTTGTATAGCTTATAACTTGATTTTTGCTCCATATGTCTGTCTATGTGTAATTTGCTACATGAATGGGTGAGCATCAGCTACCATCATAAATTGGCAGATTTGTTGTTGAAATGATCCAGTTACATTCCACCCTCATTTCTTCGAAATGTAAATAAAGTTGATTTGACCTCATTGTGCTGGTGTATGTACTTGGTTTCACATTTTTTAAAATAAATACTGATGCAGGATCTGTAACCGAATTATAAGATGTTACCTTTGGTAAAATAAACAAGCGAGTGTTCGTTCGGGGAGCCTGGTAAGAGAATCGAGCGCCCCCAGCCCAACATGTTGGGGGCGTGGTCGTTTGTACTGACGTCATTCAATGACAGCTAGCTGTCAGAAAGTGAGTTCATTCCCTCGAGCACCGAGCCGAGGAAACCAAGCGCAGTCGATAGATTTGTGCCCTTCCGTTGATATCTAGCTAGCACCACGAATCAGCGAGACAACGGACAGAGCTTTCCACCGAGCCCGGCCATGGACGAACAGGCGGGGCCCGGCGTGTTCTTCAACAACAATAACAACTCTGTTTTACCCGGCGGTGGGAAAGGACCGCTGCCTGATGGCGACGCTGGAGAGGCGGCTAGGGCGCAGTACAGTATCCCGGGGATCTTGCACTTCCTGCAGCACGAATGGGCCCGTTTCGAAGTAGAAAGAGCACAATGGGAGGTGGAGCGGGCTGAATTACAGGTGAAAACTACTACATTTTATATATACACGGTTATATATTAGTTGCACTACCTGGGCATTGCGCTGCTCCTTTCTAGTGACTTGCGTTGAGTTTCTGTGTTTGATTGTTCTGGTTACTAGGCTAGCTTGTTAGCTTTAGCTCAGGAGCTAAAGGAGCTGCAGCGCCCCCTGAACCGACTGCACGACGACTGTTTGCGACCTCTTTACTCTGACTGAAACCACTGAACTTGCTTGTTGCCTAAAGGAGTTGCAGAACAGGCGTTAGAGTAGGCTTATAGTAAAAAATAAGTGTAATTAAACGACCTACTGGATGCTACATTTGTTAGCAAAGTAGTGAATGTATAGTGCTAAAACGTTATGTAGAAACACACAACGACTGCCTACCTACTAGCTAAACGTATAACGTTAGCACCCCGCCTTAATTTTTATTGCATTTACCTCTAAACCCACAGAACGTCATGTAGGAAAGGTGGTAGGTACATTACTTCTTTAGCGTTTTGATATCTTGAGAGCTGTCAGTGCAGACAGCTTACAACACATAAGAGATACTGAAATCAGTATGTCTTGTTTATGACTTATGATGATTATAAGCTAGTTGCCAGGATACTGCCACTAGTGGAGAGAAGAAGAAAAAAATGCAGTCAATCTTTGATAAAGGCCACAGTGCTTTTAATTGGTCCACATTTTACTAGTATATTTGACCCTTTATGGAACATGACACAAACCGGGACACTTGATTTTGTAGTTTGCTTGAACTAGAAGTTAATGTCTTGCAAATACCCAGGTTTACTTTTAAATCTTTGTTTTGTTGGGTTTTCCAGTCCAACTAGACTTCTAATTTCTTTTTTTACCATGTTTGATTGCACTGTTTGGGAGCACAAAGTGCTACACCAGTCATCTTGTATATTTACAGGTGAATTGGCTGACAGGAGTAATGTTTATAATATTTGCTGTAACTGACCCTAGAAACTATCAGCATCATCCTACATGATCGACTTTTCATACTTTAAAGAGCTCACAAACCTTTTACTGTAAATATTGTTTTTAGAAATGTCTCATGATAAATGACTTTGGACACTTTTGTGCCAGACTATTGTTATTCAGCATTTGGGGAGGAATTGTTACAGCGTATTAAAGTTTTACTTCAGTCTCCATGTCTACTCTTTGGAAGAAAATGTTAATTTTCTTCCCATAATTTTGACCTTGTTGTGGGGCTATAATTGCTGGATCACAGACATGAGCCACACTGACTTTTTTAGGTCTGGCAGCAGGCAGCTCCATTGACAGACTGACCTCATCTAACAAAGAGAGGAGAGGGAGACACTGCATTGTTTTTAGACTGGTGACGTACACCCCTTTCAGTGTAGTAGGGGTTTTGACTCAACTGGTCCGTGTATTGAGCTTCCTGTCTGCTGGCATTAAGCAAGCTTATCAGCGAAGCAGCAGCAACTGCGGCATAGCACAGTGAGGTTGCTAAATGGCTTATTTGGTGGTTTGTTTGTGGCGGCAAAACAGTGCGCGCTCAATTTTAAGTTCTTGTTTTTGTTGCACCTAACTACAAATATGAGGCTAGTTGATGTTTTTACCAAGATTTAAAATGCATTATGCTGTACCCATCCATTCAATCACCACTTACTTACAATTGTACTCTAATCACTGTAGCACAGTACCTATGTGAATAGATGTGACTTCTCTATTTTGTCAGCTGCAACCATAATGGTGGTCTCGCCCAGATTTCTGTGCCAGACAGTGCTGCAATATACTGGAGCAATAAAGACAAATCAAGTATAGAAATGCTCTGAAAATCCACATAGGATGTTACCTTGTTATGTTGAGGGATGTGTACATGTTGCAAACATATACAGTACTTTTACCCATAGAAGGTATTGGATTAACCTTCAGTGAAGGTACCACCACAGTAAGGAGAAAAAAATAGAAAGTCATTTAGATGAACCTAAATAGATATGTATGAATAATGAAAAGTTCTGGTGGGCATACTAGAGCCTTAATGGAAGGTACCCTGCAGCCTCTTCTGAGCCGTATGTTCTTTTTGGTTCACTTCATCCTTCTGAACATGCTGCTCATCATGTCCACACACTTATGTTTTAGAATCAAAACGGACCTGCTTCTAGTTGGGGTTGGGGGGAAAAAAATGAAAATTGTATGTTACGTGATTTATTTATTTTTTGCAACGATTTTTAAAATCAATTCTTTTCCCAAGAATCTTTTTTTTACCAATGTTCACCTAATTATTTTTCTGTTTATACCGCACCGCCGATAGCATCTACATCAAATCCGTTTCCAGCAAAACTGAGCAAAAGCAGAAAATGCTGAAAATACTGTTGTTACATGGGATGTCCATTCTTATTAGAAAACAATTTGTTTTTAGAAATGTCTCATGATACATTAGCTCTAGAACTTTAGTTTTCAACGTTTGTTTTTGTTAAAGAAGGAAAAGAAAATCGCAATACTCAAGACTGTGGAATTGCTATACTTCTAGAATCACAATAAATGAAAATCGCCATACAAATTGAATCATCACCCATGTATCATGAAAGAATTGAATCTGTACAAAAACATGTTTTCCCAGCCCTACTCTCTTGCATGTTTTAGTTTTACATACAAGATTTCAGATCAGAGACCATTAAGACAGCACATAAAGAAACCTTCACAACCCGGGGAATACTACTCCGTGGTTTTTCTTTTCCTTGTTGGCTGTGTAGACATTGAATGAAAGACTGTTGAAACTGTGTCTTATGTCGCTGTGTGGGAGGAAGGCGAACCCCAGGGCTGGGAGGAATGTCGTCCAGCCAGCCTGTTAGGTCATGCTCAGAGCCACTCCTTTTTACTGGAGCAACACAGAAAGCATACTGTACATGCCCGACCTGTCCTGCTGCTGAGCCGTTTCTGTGTAATGCACAGGCTGCTGTCATTCATGATTACACTCTAGTTGAGTGGTCATTGATAATCAATTGATTGACTCAATCTAGCTGATTTGTTTAGCTAGTGATAGGTTACTGCTTTAGTCAGTTTTTAGTATGCTATCTTGGTAATCCAAGTGACAAGGGATGCAACTACTAAGTATTTCATTATCAGTCTACAATAAAATAAAACGGCAAAAAACAAGCATATATTTACATTTTAGAAGCTGAAACCAGAGAATGTCCGTCAGTTTTATTTCAAAAAAGCTTAAATGATAACTTTTTTTTTCTTCTTTACAGTCGTTGATTAATTTTGTTGATCCACTATTCTTTTTCCAGTTATTTGGCTAATCATTTGAGGGCTTAGTAACCTCACCCAACCTAACTTATCCCCATTTGTGTAATTTTTTTATTCAGTCAGTGACACACACCATTCAAGTGTATTAATGTATTTATTTTTTCAAACAGCACTGTATTCATAGCATGCTGCCATTGACTGTAAAGCATTGTTTAGATGGGCAGGGTGATAGTTATAATCATGTAGCAAATATTGACATTGCATTGTGTTATGTAAATGATTTCAAGGTAATTGTAATTAAAGCACTAAATGCATTTTTGCTTTACACGTCTGCAAAGATTCAGTATACAATTTGCTACATACTGTCCCAGTAAAAGACATTTTTTTGTGATTTTCTTTTTTTTTTTTACATGTGATTGTGCCATGTTGTAACGTACATCTGTCAGAAAAATAGTCTTGTGTATATATATTGTGATATTGATTTAATTGATCACCCTGTCACACTTATTAGCGCTGATCTGGCTCATGCCGGATGACTGAGTTGAGTCAAGTTACGCCCTGTTCAGGCCAGGCAATGCTCCAGTGTGCTTCATCAGCCCTCTAGTTATGGGGAAATCCCTGCTCCACAGGGTATCTCTTTGCCAGAAGTATCTGTTAGCAGCCATCATTTGACACCAGGAAAAGGTTGAAGGTGATTCAGGGTGTAAGGTGGCTTTTTACGGGTGCAGACTGAAACTTGGACCCACTTATCTTCTCTGAATAGAAATGTATCTTGTGTTTCTAAAGAAAAGGCTTTTAACTTGAGCAAGATTGTTGTGTGGCTCATGTTATTCAGTTACTTATCTTTGTGTCCAAGATGACCGCAGCTAACTGTGGAGCAGCCTAGAATTAGCCTGCCTCTGTTAGATGACTTATGATTACTGTGATCTCATGTTTACTTTTGCTAATGACAAAGCTTGAGGCATGTTAAGCTCAATGGTGTGGCAATAAGAATGCATAAAAATACACATGCACGTACCACGGCATTGAGAAATTCAGTAATGGGTGTCACCGTCGTTCCTCAGTTGACTCTACCTCCACCCCCAAGCTGCAGTTATTTTTGTTTGCCCTCCCAGTGTGCGTCTCAGAGTAGGAAAGCACAAAAAAAAGTACATGCTTCCTCACCAAGACTATACCAGTTCACATAGAAGCTAATGCTACACCACTGCTCACATCATTCTCACAAAAACAAGCTGTAGACCACAAAGAAACATCTCCATCCTCAGCCATAGGGTTTAGGACCGACCACAGTCATATTTACCAGAAACAGAGACAGTCATTAAAGCGTATGTGAAATATTCACTGCATAGATAATAGTGACTAGTGAGTGATTTAAAAGCGTTTGTGTTTTTCCCAGAGAGAGCCTGAAGGGACCCTTGTTTATTAACTAAAGCCTTGTCCTCTGAGCTATGCTCTCCTGTCCCTGTTGGACTCACACCAGAGCCTTTCTCTGTGCTGTAGAGCTGCCTGTTAATTTGCCTCTCCTTGCTCTATTCACACTCAGCAGCCTTCATCTCGTCTATGTGGGCGTGTGGGACAGCTGCCTGGTTCTCCAGTTTTACAGTCAATCTGAGGTCGCCAGTCTGTCAGAGTTGTAAATTGGTGTACTCACCACCAGACTAAATTGCTGTTGTCTGAATGTGCTGTGGTGATGATGATATTGTTGTTTTCACACAATTTGATGGCACAACAGTGTTTTCCTGCTTGGCTTTGGAGGCCTATACAATATATATGTGTGTGTGTGTGTGTGTGTGTTTATGTATTTTTCACGTTGACCTGGAAATATGTTAATCTGTAACAAGTTAAATAATTTTATTCTGCATTTGTTTTTCATCACAAGTATACAAGGTGCCAATCATGAAGCACAGTGTCTCAGGTTCAACTTTTGACGACTTTTATTGGGAAAAATGAGTGTGTCTGCACTTTCCCCTTGGCCGATCAATAAAGTATATGTCTTCTTCTTTGTTGCATAGTTTTACCCCATTTTAAATCTTTCCTCTGCAGTGCAATGTGACGCTAGATTGCAAAGCTGTTGTAAACGTTGTTTTCAACATGGTAGTGTCAGGACCATACCTTACAGTCACGCAACCTGTTTTTTTTAGAGAAAATGCTGATGTTGAAAAACATAGCTCTGTGCCTGCACACAGCACATGAGCATAAACATGTGCACCAAGCACCTTATGTAATATTAAAGCATCAACTTGGAAGGCAGCACCCTTGTCCTCAAGAAGCCTAACATACTGCCTTTGTTTGCACCCTGTGTAAAGTAGCACTTCAGTGTCAACTTGACGCAGGCTGTGTGACAGCAAAGTGTAAAATGAAGCTCAAGTGTAAACTTGTGATGAGATGAAACCACAAATCTGTGTCTCTGTGATGGTTTAGTAAAAGAGAGAAGATGAACTTTTGACAGTGAGCAATCTCTGGCAGTGGAAGGATTCTCTTTTGTTTTAATTATTTAAGAGTGGAAAGGCACAGTTTGGCTCAGTCCAGATAACTGAGCAGAAATCTTTATTAAATCCCAGTTTGAGCCGCTCACTGTCTCACCCTGATCCTCAGAGCAATCCAAAATCTGGGCCGGGGACCTGAGCGTGTTGGATCGATGTGCTGTGTCGGCTTTGGGAAGGGTGGGGGAGCTCCAGCCACTATTCCAGGTCCTCAGTATTTTACAATGTAACTCACTGCTTCTGTGGCACACGAGGAGTTAACTGGAGCAGAGGATTAAGCTAAGCAGTTTGTTTGATTCCCATACCCAACAGTCAGTCAGATAGTTGTGTAATACGTGTACATACTAGGTGGGGGGGGGGAATTGATACAGCATAGTATTGCGATATTTTCAGTGGCAATACTGTATTGATACATAGGCGCCAAGCAGCGATCTTTTATTATATATGTGTTGGTCCGTTTGTCTGCTTGACAATCCCATTTTGTAATAAAAATTGAAAAATAAAATTGAAGAAATATGAACAAACAGAGAAATGTATCTTTTTTAGATAAAACAGATGCTGTCAAAGTTTCCTTATCTTACTTTCCATCATTTGAAATTGTGAAAAATTTGAAGTTGTGAAAAAGGTTATAAATTGCAATATATCGCCGAATATTGCAATATGTTTAAAATCGCAATAATATTGTATCGTGATGATATCGTATCAGGAGGCGTCTGGTGATTCCCACCCCTAGTACATACAGTCAGTATGTAGCCTTTTTACAGGTGGTCTCAGAGACAGAATGGGGTTTTGGGAAGACGACTGATTTTAGTGCAGACCCTCTCCGTATTGAGCAGAGATGGAGCTGAAGAGACAGCTGGAAATGAAACTGTAGTTAGTTGTTCCTAAAGCTGCCTACTAAAACTGCTTTGTTTTATTATAATAATCATATTAATAATAAGGAAGTATTGCCATAAAATGCCCTACCTCATATTTATTTTATTTATTTACACCATTGTGATCATTGATGCACATAATGAACTTTGATTTGTTTTATTTGCTGGATTTGCCAAAAAGCTATCTATAGCCAGGGTATCTGCAGTTCTATTAAAACTATGAAAACTATTCTATTAAAGCATTGCATTCAGATTCTTCTAAAAATGCCTTTTAAAGGTTTTAAAATTTACAGAAGTCTGTAATGTGACTATTCCTGCAATAGGCTGTGTAATATTAGTTGTGAAATGGTTTTAGCATTTGATTGCATCGTTTTGGTTTATTTGCTGTTCGTAAAGGCAGGCAGCTCATTTTCTTTGGTTTCAGTCAGCACTATCAGACCTATAACAAGTCCCCAGTACCTCTGTCTTGCTTCAGTTTTTTTTTATCTTGCTACTAGTGTAATGGCATGTGTGGAATGTACTTGGGTCGGCCATCATGGTGCTCATTGGTTTGCGGTAACTGTGAGAGTAAATCCGGTGTTCACTGAGAGAAAGGTTGTTTGCATTGTAAATGGGGGATTTACTCCAGCCTCTCTACCTTCTTCAGCTCTCACAGCGGCCGCGGGGCTAGCATGTGTGACCATTTTGTTTGTGTGTCAGCCCTGAGGTTGTATGAGTATCCACTGCATTTCTTTTACAAATGGAGTGAGCTCAGTCTTGCCGCTGCTGAGTTGTACTGGATTTTTCGCAATGTTCCCTCTGTCTAGATTAAACGGCCCCATTGTGGAATGAATGTATTTGGCATTGACTCTGAACAAGTCTGTAAGAAAACATGTCTGGAATTCACAAATCTCAGACTTTTGGTCTTTTCTATTTATAAGTAGACGGGGTATCATTCATAATCATCATACATTCATTGACTGCAAAGGAAGTAACTAAGGAAGGAACTTTGATTTTGCCGTTTTTATGCATATATGTGCTGTCTTCAAATGTTTCTCCATAGGACGGGAAGCTGCTGTCAGTCCATTTTTCTTCGTTTTGCTGATTTAATTAATAAAGAGTAGAAAGCCCTAACTTGGATTGCTTTTATGCCAAAGGAGAAGATATTGTGACCAACTTTCTCGGCTTAGTTTACCATTTATTTAGGCAGTGGGTGGTGTTTATTTTCCTCCCCAGTTATTAGCCTATTTCTTCTGCCTCCTTTTCCTGTCTCTGAAAAGGCCTGCGCTCTAGATGGATGCCCAGTTCTTCATGTCTCTTACTCAGACAGACTAAGGAGCCCTTATCCAGCAGCCCAATAATGCTGGCAGTGTGAGACCAGGAATTAAATGCTTCCTGTGTCTCTTTATGGCCCTAGTTGACTCATTGCATTTCTCCCAAGGTTAATGTTTGATGGAGGAGAGTTGGCGAGCCAGAGATTCACAGAGCTGCACTCTTCTCTATCTCTGGCACCGCTGGATGCCAGGGGTCCCTGGGCCAGCGCTTCAGGATAAGGAAGTATCTGGTCACTGGCAATCAACGAATATGTACAGTTTCATCCACAGTGAAACATGAGTCAATGTACAATCTCTGTTTTTGACATGTGAGGTTATGTATTAAAGGCGGAGTCTGCAATTTGAACTCAACACCCAGACAAATACACCCACCCGTCAATGCTCCTTCAGAACGTTAGCATGTGCCAAATTTACCGTCCCTCTCACTGCCTTTCTGTTTATACATCCATGGCCTATCCCTTGTACTTTGCACAAGCACAAAAGGAATAGTGTTGTATGGCTCGGTCCGAAACACTTTATTTCCTTATTGAACTAGGGTTGGACGATTAATCAAAGATTTATCGACACCGAAATTCATAAGCTGTTATCATCCCATGGCAATAATTTTGAATTTTTTTTATACAACTAAAATGTTACGTTTTTTTTTTGCAAGACATTTTCATTTTAGGCAATGTGTGCTTTAATTTTAATTGTATCCATTTTCAGTAAATAGCTATAATAGTTCCCACTTTGTGTGTTTCCTTTTAATTATTTTAAAACTACAAAAATAAGCCAAAAATAAATCTCACCTTCAATATTTTAGCCTATTTCCAATACAAAACTTGCCAAAAAAAAATATTGTTCATTATTGTTATCAAGGTAAAATGTGCAATTAATTGTGATTTTGATTTTAGGTCACATCGTGCAGCCTTAGTTTGAACACCAGATTGTTTTCAGCATACGAACAGACAACTGAATTAGACCAAAAGTCTATTGGATTAGAATCGCAGGCTACAATTTTTAAGTGCGTCTAAATTAACAACCTATTAAGCCGTTCTTACACTTTATCTGACATTCTTGAGGACTTTAATGTGTGGTTTTTGGGGAAACAAGTGAGGTATTTTGAAACAATGATGGCACTTTTCTGTTGATATTGTATTGTTCTTTGCCTTTCTGCTCAGCCTTTGAGTCATACCGATTGACTGTGTTCAACTGGACATCAATCCTTTTAATGGAAAAAATAAATCTCTACAATTAGTCTAAGGAAGATTTGTGGCTTTTACAGCCCAGTTGCATGTGATGCAGCGTTAATGGCCCAAGGCCGTGGTCCGCACTGATATTTGGATCGAAGCCACTTTAGCCAGAGTTAGTTATTTTGGGATCCACACAGTGTGGCCCAATCCAAACTGAAAATATTCCACACTGTGTGCCTTATTTTTGCCCCTTTTCTGTGCCTCCTCTTCCATCCTTAGAAGACAGCACAATGTGATACCTGCTTTATTGAATATAAGCAACTCCAAAAACCTTTTGTTTTAATCCGCCTACAAATCAATATTTTGTATTGGTTAAAAATGAATGGCTTACTCACTCTTCTTTGACTAATCAGACTTTGCTAGTATTTTTACTTTTTCTGCTCCATGTTGCTGTAACTGAGCTTATAAATGCATGAGGCTTTTTCATGGAGTTTAACTTTATACAGAGCCACCTTCCTTTCTTGTTTTGGCTTTCTGTTTTAACCCTTACTGGGACAGGTTTAGGAATGTGAAAAATCCGGATGCATTCTAAACATTTTTAACAATCCTGAATGCATTAGTATAGATCCAGCTGAGGGTAGATTCACATAAAATAGAGTGAGTGAGAAATCGGAGACCATGTAGAGGTAGAGTGATGTATGTGCTGTTCTGACACACCTTTCTAGCATCAGTTGTTGACTATGCAGACTATGCTGTTTACACTGTCAAACTGAGAACCAGTACCCTAAATCCTCAGTACACTATAACAGACAGGTTGTCTATGAGTTCCTCTATGGAGAACTGTGGATGGTAAGAAACACTGTTATTAATACGAGGCAGATTGAAGTGCTCTCATGACTCAATATTGCAGGCTGCAGCAGCGCTGCTTGCTATCCGTGTGAAACTGTGATCCAACCCACTCAAGCTCGCACCTTCCTCTGGTTCAGAGTAACATGCACAAAATCAAGTCAATATTCATTCCCCTACGAGGTTAAATGTGTGGTTTTAGAATTTGAATCATTCCCAAAAGGAAAACCTGTATTCTCTTATTGAAGTTAGACAGTTGAAGGTAGGGCTGGGCAATATATTTATTATATTGATATTGTGATATGAGACTAGATATTGTCTTAGATTTTGGATATCGTAATGTCGTGATATAACAGAAGTATTGTCTCTTACTGGTTTTAAAGGCTGCATTAGAGTAAAGTGATGCACTTTTCTGAACTTACCAGACTGGTCAAGCTGTTCAATTACTTGCCTTTTAGTGCTTTAACAAAAGCTCTTCACACTTAAGTGTGAAGATATTTTGTTAAAGCGCTAATTGTCAACCCTAAAATATTTCCGAGGTATTTGGTCAACAATATCGTGATATCTGATTTTCTCCCTATCGCCCGGCCCTAGTTAAAGGTTACCTTTGCCATCCTTGTTTGCAATAGAACTACCATCATGCTGCCGCTCTTCTGTGTATAGGGTTTACTCTGTTTCAGACATTGTTTTCCATTTGTAGTAATCCAAAATAAACATTGCACTCAAATTATTCTGTTATTTTCTCCTGACTACAGAGTAGTTATTGTCTTGGTGGTGATTTTCAACCACTGAGATGGACTCTAAAGAAGAATGTAATTTTTTTTTTTTATTGATTCAAGAATTGTTTTGACCTTAAAAATCTATTCTGAATCAAATCAAATGGTGAGATTGCCAATGATTCCAACCCCTAATTGTAACACCAGATAAAGCAGCCCTGCCTAAAGATAGCTAGCTAAACTTAGATACCCTTTAGACTATCACAGTGTGATTTTCTCTTTATCTTTTTTTTTCCATTTGAAAGGCTGAATATATTGTGATGATTACAATAGTGTAAATGTCTGGTTCCGCTGTAAGATGGATACAGTTTTGCCCAATCTGCTCCGTTCACCTCCACTACTCTCATTACAAGTGTGTGTGCACACACAGACATGCATGTTTGTGTGGTATCCAGCTATTCAATGTAATGTAGTGCTGACTCAGACTGAGTGCGTCAACAGCTGCTGCCTGTTACTGAAGAGAGACAGTGATGTGCAGAGGGAAGGGATTTTAGAGTAGGGACGGGGGTGTGTGTGGGAGAGTGAGTAGGTTAGATTAAAATAGAATAGGACAGTTTGGCTTTTTTTTCCCCCATCATGCCATGCATATTGATTTGACATCTTCCTATTTCTGTCTTGACAGAAGTAGTTGTTCTCAGATGCTGCTTCATGAAGGTTGTCTTTGAAGTTGAGTCTTTGTTGCTAGCTATTTCATATCTAATATGCCAAAACATTGGAAATATTAATTCTATTTATAAAAGCAATTTTTACTACTTTAAAATGTGACCTGACAAGCCAATTTTTGTGTTTTCAGGCCCAAATCGCCTTCCTACAGGGGGAGAGGAAAGGCCAGGAGAACTTGAAAAAAGACCTTGTGAGGAGGATCAAAATGCTGGAGTATGCACTGAAGCAAGAGAGGTGAGTTCCTTACCACCCACTGCTGCCTCAGCCCACCCACAATACACACAAACATCTCTGCTAGTTGTGCTCCTAAGAATAAATTCCTGCTTCTGAGAAATATGAAAAAGAAGAACATGGCAGTGTGAGATTCTCACTGGTCAACAAATCAACATCTGCTGCACCTGCACTAGTACACAAGAGTGCAGCTCTCTGCTCATTTTTTGATAATGTGTAAAAGTGTACCAGTGTGATGTCTCAGCTGTTGTCAGCAGAGGCAGTATTGGCGCGAGAGTGTCAGAGAGATTCCCCCCCGAGTCCAGGTGGTGTGATGTCTCTGGACATGAGCATGTGTTGGCATGAAGACTTTATTTGCTGTCAGATGCTGATGACTCTGCAGCGTCCTTAGTAGAAGGACGAGACAGGAAAGAAGGAGAGAGGAATTCTTTCACCACCCAAGATGAGGTCACCGTCGCAGTTTTCTTTCTCCAGTAAACCAGAAGAATTACATTGTTCTCATTCGCATGTGCATTAGCCCGTCACACAAAAGGTCCCTGTGATAGCTGTGGTGATACACTTTGCATTTCCCTTGCTCTTTGACGCATGGCTGCCCTCTGGAACAGAGATATATATTTGTGATTTCAACACGTTACACGTCTCTATTAATGTGACTTTAAGCCATTGAGTATGTTATTCAAACAGACTCTGAAGTCGGAGACTTCGTATGTATGTGTAAAGCATTTACTCCAGGGTTTCTCTCAATAAAGCCCAGTGTCAACCCAATCAAAATAAAGGATCATTCTAGTTTTTTACAAGCTGACTTATAATTTTATAGATTTGGCCATCATTGGATATAATCATCGATTATAACACAAAATTGCCATGGTAATTGCTGAAAAAAGTCAAACGGGGTAAGAAACACGAGCAGTCAGACAATTTTAATAGATTATCCACATTCATTCGGAACAGAAGCGGAAGGCATATGGTAAAATTATCACCCAAACTGTCTATCATCAACATTCATTACAGGTCACAGACTGACCTCTTGGTCCAACTTTGTTCTTCCAGTCAGCTCAGAGATTAGTTACATTTTGCCAACCTGTGCTCTGAGGAACATCATCATTTGATTTGTGAAGTATGGAATTGTCCTCTGGCTATTTGTAGTATATATTTATCTACTTTTCCCCGGTGAGATCATCGCAAACTCTGCCTCAAGAGCAACGCTTAACCCAGAATTACTACCACTTTCCCTGGTTGCTAAGCAACAAGCCATGTCTCCGAGGGTATCTGAAAGCTATATCAGAAATGGCTTTCTGAAAGTGAGATGTACCCAATTTAAAATGAATTTGATCATGGGTGTCTTCCTCTGGATCCCAGGGAGCTCTCCTTGTATTGACTCTTTACCACTGATGTGGATGTGTGCCATCATTGAAAGAAATCTCAGTAGTGCAAAGGCCCAAAACCATCAAACACCAGGTGTTGCTTTTTTCTATAATGTTGTATGCTATTTTCTATCTATTTCTAAATGCCAGTGTTTTTTATTTTGTTTTTGTGAATCACCTTTCCATGGAATTAGATTGGGATTATATGTGTATTTTGTAATAGCAATATGTAGCAGTGAGTTAAGTTTTTGTTTTACATGTGTGAAGAGTCTGATAAATGTCTCTTGCATGCATTGCAATTTCATTATCATATGATGATGTGAATTTGCGTACGATTGCATAGACAGCTAAAACAATTTTGTAATTTAATTAATAGAAACTGTTTTAAAGTCACTTTTGTGGGGAAATGCAATGTGAAAATTTGCTGATCTTCTTTGTCTTCTGTGGTAGTAAATGTAATCTTACTGTAGTCTTAAAAAACTTCTGACAAAAATAGCAATTTGAATATGTCAACTTGGAGCCCTGTTTCCTGTACCATGATACATAATGCTATCTTGTTAAAATGTGAAACTGTCCAACAAGCGAACGTGTTCGTGAAAAGTAGAGCTAGTTGGTGTTGGGATGACTTTCAAAGCTTATGCCGATGCCATGCATAATGAATTTTTCAAATAGCTTCTTCTCAGACCTTTTTGATCAGACCTGTTTGCTTATTTGTCTGCCTCCACTTTTTCTTTTTTTTTCAGAGCTAAGTACCACAAGTTAAAATATGGGACAGAGTTAAATCAAGGTGACATGAAGCCTCCAAGCTACGACTCTGGTAAGTCTATGGTGGCTCAAACAGTCATCTCCACTCTTCATACTGAAGCACTGTGATGGTTGAATTCACATACCTCAAGTGACAGAACTGCTACGCATGCAAAGGCCGTGTTCATGTTGAATCTTGTTTTCCTCAATAGCTTTTCGCTTGGTGTCCTTTCCTGAATGCAGAGTGCCATTGTTGTTACTAATCTGTTGTGACCAACAAATATTGAGCTGCTTAAAGATGATAACAAACATAACAAATGTGAACAAGTTGATTTAAAAAATATAATAGATTAAAAGCATTCATGATGTGTGAAGTGAGAAGAATGCACACAGCCTACATAAATCTCAAAGTGCTTTATCCCCTCAAATCTTAAAGCTCTAAAATGTTTCTTGCACTTTTAAGCATTCACCCTTTACAGTACCTAGTTTTACCTCAGTATCACTCTGGTATCAGTGCACTACCTGTTCTATGTTATGTTATTGTTCTTTAAATGGCCTCTCATGTTCAAGTTCTCTTCCATCATTAAGTTAGATTGCTACATTTCCTCTCCCCTCTCCTCATCTCTATTCATGAGGGCTGTTCAAAGCTTCCGAGCCCTTGAAGTGTTGATGAAGGGGGGGCGGGGGTGAAGGGGAGAGGTGTTACTGTAGGTGGAAGAGGGGGAGACGAGGAGTGGGAGGTGTTGTTCATACAGCGGTGCACCTGCCCTCTCCTCACCCGCTTGAATTAGGTATGACCCACTTTTTGAAGCACTCTCATCTTGCCCTGCCGAATCAATCTCCTTGACACACACACACACACAGAGATCTTATTAACGCGTCTCTCTGTCCCATGTAAAATTCCCATCTGACTCGCGAGCAGAGTGCTGACGTTGTTGAATATCAAAGTGAGCTTTGAATCCCATCGTTTCTTGCTTTGTCAGAGCCGTAGACGGTTTTAAAGAGTGGGTGTTGTTCTGGATGCTGCAGGCACAGACACACTTCAGTGCTCTTTCCAGTATGTCATGGGACGTAGTTGGAGCCAGCCATTTTGAAGGTGTCGGAATGCGTCATGAAATATCAAATGTTTGTGTTGTTGTAGCGTCGAGAACAAGCCATTGCTAATGGGTTTTAAATCTCTTTCTGTTTTTACTGCTAGTGCTGTTGTGTAAACCATTTTCATAGGGGAATAATTACCTACTGGGATGTAAATATTTGAATGGAGGCTAGCTATTAAAGTTACACATGTAGACTAATGATAACTAGATTCAAATTCAACCATAAACAAAAAGCTGAATGGGTTGGAGAGCGTAAATACAAATTACACTCTCAGCCACAGCTGTTTTCAAGAATGTTTGGTAATTTTTTTCCACACACACAATTTCCCTTTTCCATTCAGCAACTAAGCGCCGAATGTGTGTAGTTGCCAGGATGCTGTGATGCAGGAATGTTCTGGTCATGTTTACAGAGTGGAAATAATGTCAGAGGCTGAGGCTGTGCTGTTTGTGGAGCCCTGATTTGTGTCCTCCTTTTCTCCTGCAGATGAGGCCAACGAGAACGAGTCTTCTGGATCGCTCAACAATCAGCTGTCCTGGAAACAGGGCCGTCAGCTCCTCAGACAGTAAGTGCACATGCTTTAATCCTTCTCTGATATTCTATAACCCAGAAAACTAAATTGCTGCACTAGAATTAACTGTATTGAGATACCAAGCTCCTGGTTACATTTCTTCTATGAAGTATACTACTGTGCCTTAAACTCCATGGCCCAAAACATTAGTGGGGAAGAGCTCCCTCACATGGGCAGCAGCACTCATTACCTGCTCTGGGTTTTCTTTTCTCTGGTGTAGCCTCCCGGCTCAGGGAAGTTTGGTTATCAGTCAGTGTAAATAAACCAGGGTCCAGCCTTTTATCCCAGACACCATCGGGTAGCGTCACACATCATCTGGCAGACAATTAATTCTTAAGTCTCTGTCAAGGGACAGATCAATAATGTGCTAAGACACCCCTCCCTTTCAGTCAGTCGCTCGCTCAAATTGCTAGAGCTTCTTCTGCATAGGTGTAATATTTGTTGAGTAGCTCTTCTTGCCTCAGGAGAGCTGATACCATCGACTACACAACTGCCAGAGGACATGACACTTGACAGTAACAAAATGGTACTCAACTCTTCCTCACATCTGATCATGTTGCAGTGTTTGTAGTAAATGAAGAGTAGTGTAAATAAGAGTTCATTTATTTGGCCTCTGCAGCATTATGAAAATCTCTTTCTGCATCTTCTCATTCAAACTTCCTCCATATTGCACTACTCATACTTATGTTTTTATTCCATTGGCAATAAATGACACTTTTACATTTGGTTTGACCATTTGCAACTAGGTTTAAGTTAATTAAACTTGTTCCAGGTACCTGCAGGAGGTGGGCTACACAGACACCATCTTAGATGTAAAGTCCCAGCGGGTCCGAGCGCTGCTAGGACTAGCCGGGGATGGAGGCGGGAGGACAGGGGAACGAACCAGTACTGAGCCTCTGGTCAATGGGACGGACACATCAGCAAAGGGCATGGGCACCAGAGGGTAAGTATTCTCCTCTAAAGCTATCTATAGACTGAGCGACAATATTACAAGTTCATTGCATGTAATGCTGTGTGGCACGGGTCTAATAACAAGACGTTAAATGTCTAGTGAATTGTTGCGGTACAATCAAAAAAGACTGATGCAAGCAGAGACATGTCATCAACTAGTGCAATCTGCGCTGCTCTCTTGTTTTAAAAGTGTAGCAAGACAATAAACAAGCTTTGGTTGTAGCGTGGGCACTTCTGTGAATCAAAAAATCTCAGAAGAGGAGGAGGATGTGAAGTCTTTGGTTACCGAAGCTCTTGATAAACCATCAGTTTTCATCAGTCTTTTCTGAAAGTCCATTTTTGATCGACAGACACATTTTTTGTCTTGAATGTGAACTTTTGTCTGGCACAGCCCAAAGTGGCCTTAAATGCAACACACACCAGTTTGCTACATAGGGGTTGCACTTAAGAGTGACGGGTTGAATCTGTACAGATACTGCTAGTTTTTATTGAAACTGTAGCATACTGATGTGCATCATTGCTCCTCCACAGGAAAGCTGAGCTCTCTGACACTAGCGCTGTACTGGAGGCCTTCAAGTTCATTGAGAATGCAGCCGCTGATTTCAGCGATGAAGATGATGAAGAGGATAGCGATGGGAGGGACAGGACTAATGTGGAATCCAGGACGGTAAGAAAACTGTCTGCTCTCATCTTCTGCAATCACAAAAAGTTAAGTAGAAGTTGTCGCTGTGGTATAATATAATAACGGCCCTCAATATTTTCCCAAGATCCTGAGGAAGAAGCCCCCGTCGTCAACAACGCCGGCCAGCATGGACACCAGTGAGGATCCTGACACTGAAGAGGCGCTAAAGGGCTTTGACTTCCTGTCCAGCCCTGACGAGATGGACACCTCGCCAGAATCCAGAGGCAACGGGGACGGCACAGACTGGGGTGAGTCTTGGATCAGTCACTGTCTCAACACCACAGAAACAGTCATTGTGTCTGTAATATCAACATTCTTATTTATTTTCCCTTGCACAATGATGGGCTTCTTTCATTTTAATTTACAAATTGAATACACTTTTTTCAGAGGCACTGGAAATATCACTAATAATTATTTAATGCTGTAATCTTATAATGTGCCTGCTTCTCTGAATTTGACTTTTTCTCATAGTTTTAATTGTTCATTGAGTACTCGTCATTCATATATCACCCGATATGTTATTCTGTTTAACCCATAGTTTGTGATCTCTTCCACTGTGTGTTCCCATAGCCAGCCTGTGACCACAATGTCTCTTCCACTCCTGTGTGTCGTCAAATCCACCTGATTCCCTTTGAGTCTTCCTGGTCCTTAATTAAAAAAAAATGGGCTTAATGTCATGCTGAGGTGTTTTTGTATTCAAACAGTATTTGAGTCATGTCTATACAAAATTTTGATTGTCACAAAGATTACACAGTGATGATTTTATGATTAGATTTGTCATGACTCAATGTTCAAATAAAAGAATTCCCCACATGGCATTAATTTTCCTCCCACCACACACAAGTCTTTCAATAGAAAAGAGATCCTGAAAAGATTAAACAAGGTATTTAGAATCTGTTACTGAGGTGGTATTAGTGCTAGAAAAGATGCTCATCTCAGGTCTCAATGGCCTACTACTCTTCTGGAGACTTAGGAATCTCCAGGAGAGTCTGAGAGAGGTCTCTGCACCTTGTCCACCCTGCCAGGCCACTCGGGCCTCGACCAGAGCAGTTTACTCAACACTCGGCGTGGTTTTGTTCCCCCTGTGTAGAGAAGGACGAGCAAGGTCCCATTTCTGAGGCCTGGGACGTGGACCCGGGCCTGATAACCAAACTCAAGGAGCAGTACAGAAAGGAGCGCAAGGGGAAAAAGGGGGTGAAGAGTAAGTCCTGTCAGGCGTTGCTGCCTCCCTCCTACTCCTCTCTCTTTAAAGCCTGACTTTCTTGAGTTCAGCCAAAACGCCTCAATTCAGAAACAAAACATCTTGGCTGTTTTTTTTTCTCATCTCCTTTTTCAGCTGCTCCTTATTATGCCTTCTACTTGATATTGCTCTGTCCATTTGTCTATCATTTCATACTGAATGTCTCTTCTGTCTTCTTTTGAATGTACTGTACGTACAAAATCTGCCACATTTTTTTTCCTACCCCCAAAAAAACTGTAATGCTTGATGCATGTATTTCTGTCCCGTTTTAAATATTTTAAATCATATTCACGTCATCATCTTGTCCACACTGTCAATTGATGTGATGACAGGTCCATCTCTGTCCCATCTGGGCTAGCATCAGTCATAACATAATTACCACCATCTTCAACATCATCATCATCATCATCATCTGTCAGCCATGTTGATCCTACAGTCATTTTGCTGCTGTTTTTCAGCTTTTTTCAGTGACTCAGGAAAGTGACTCTTTGAGCTGAAAGCTACTGCTCTCAGAGTAACAACCCACTTCAGATGCAGCCTCATTCAGTGGCGGAGAGCTCTTAGATTTCACATTTGCGAGGCCCAGCTCTGCATTGCAGCTGGTTCTTTTTTTTTTTTTTACTGTGATTAAATCATGAGATCAACAACTCAGTTCATCTCAATTTCTTTTTTTATTCTATTGCAACACCACTTTTTATACACTTTATACGCTCTGGTTTAAACAGAAATCTATTTTTGATCATCATAAGCTGTCAGTATTTTTCATCACTTTTGTGGGTTAGAGAAGATCAT
>NC_045749.1:17722739-17769732 GCF_008692095.1 Etheostoma spectabile | reverse complement strand
ATTGGTATACTGTATTTGCACCATGGTTAGATTCTATGGCCCCACATATTAAATGCTTGTGATCATAAAATAATACACCCATACTTGGTTCACTAAATGATTCTGCCTGGGCTGAGACATCACAAAATCCCTCATTGTTATAGTACTGTCTCCTCACAGCCCACACTAGATGAACATACAGTATCTCAACCCTTTTTGTACCTCTTCAATTCATCTAACAAGAATTCTGGTGCTGACTTCCCTTCCCATTTTCTCTTCTTTTACATACTTTAATTTATTAATTTATTCTCTTTCAGTGCTGCCTTTCTTCTATATTTTTTCTGTGTTCTCTTTTTCAGCTTCTATTCAAAGCTCTTAAATAAAATATTGTATTGTTTGGTTCTTTTTGCCTCTTTTTTTTTTTCTTTTTTCTCTCCGCTCTCCATCACTTTGTTTCAGTTCAGTAACACTGTTGACCTGACTTGTTAAACAGGGCCAAACCGGTCCAAGCTGCAGGACATGCTGGCTAACCTGAGAGATGCAGAGGACTTGTCCCACATGCAGCCTCCACCATCCACCCCCCAATCCCGGCCCAGCGCAGTCCGGTTCAACGAGCACGAAGGGAACCGACCAGACGAAGGTGCTTGAGGAAAAACAGCAGTAGTGATTGTAGTGATTAAGTGTTTAATATTCTTTATTTTAACACAATCAAACATTAACCTTGTAAGAACAGGGAGAGATGTACTGCAATAGGTTTTAGCACAAAGTGCTATTTTCCGCCTGTAGTCCATGGGCAACAATGTATGACAACAATACAAAAAAATGAAGGAAAAAAGACATGCAAAGGAAACCCAGAAAACCCTCAAGGGGCTTCGTATGTTGAGTTCCTTAAATAATTAAACGAAGATAGCATATAGAAAATAAAAGAAATAAAGGACATATAGTCAGTGGTTGTATATTTATTTATTTATTTATTTATTTTTGTTCTTTGCCCAGTTGAGGCGATGACCTTCCCGCCCAGCTCAGGAAAGCCGTTCATCATGGGCACAGACGAGGCCATGGAGAGCGAGCTGGGCCTGGGGGAGCTCGCTGGACTCACCGTGGCCAACGAGGCTGACAGTCTGGCATATGACGTGAGTAGAAGGAGGCAGAATGGATTTTAAAAGGGATGGGACCGTTTCTCTGGGGGAAAGAAACTATTTACAGTTCATGTTATCATTGGAGCCTTTTTAAAAAGCAGCTATCCCACCTTCCTCCTCTAATCCAAGTCACATCACATATGCTGAAAACGTGTGTCAAACTGCTATTTTTACAGGCAGTGTTCGGGAAGCTGCTTTGGAAGTGTAATTTGGAAGTTATTTTTGAGATCACATTTACAATAGTAATGTCAAAGTCACATGGCTATAAAAAAGTAAGGTGGATTTTAATGAGATAGCAGGCTGTTTTTTAAGTCACCTAACAAGTTATTTACGGTATCTCAGTGCACCTTATTGTTACAGAAACACATTACATTCCCTTTTAGGTTATTTAATCTCACTTTTCACTTCATTTTCTATACATGAATGAATAATGTGTGCAAATAAACACTAAACTCTCTAAGTACTAAAGGAGCTGCGGCTCATTTTAAGACTACTGATTATAGATAATAACACTGATATTTGGATGTTTAGTTTCTAATTGGATGTCTCCTCCTCAGATTGGCAACAATAAGGATGCCATGAGAAAAACATGGAACCCCAAATTCACTCTTCGGAGCCATTTTGATGGGATTCGAGCCCTGGCCTTTCACCCTGTGGAGCCCGTCCTGGTCACTGCTTCAGAGGACCATACGCTCAAGATGTGGAACCTGCAAAAGACCGCTCCTGCCAAAAAGTAAGAATGTATTCACACAAGTTAAATACTTGCTAACACTATAACAGCACGACCCAGACCAATTTCACATCAGTTCCTACTGGTGGTTTCATTTCTCTCAGCTAAAAGGAGGAAAATGAACAGCTTTAAGTGGACTGTGGTATTGATTATTGTTCATTCCTTCCTCATCAGCTCTGTTAAAAACACTAATACTCAGACAGCAGTGTGTTTGGGTCAGTCTCTGTGTACCTGTAGCTACAGAGTGAACATTATTGTTGTTGTTTACAGTCCCATAAGGAGCGTAGCTCGTCTTTGATGCTGAACTGTCACACGATTCAGCTGCATGAAACTGTCCCCATGTGACAAAGAGCTGACACAAGACTTGATATGTCAAGTCACAACTCTGCAACCCACACACAGTCTGTGGTAATGTGATAGATACTTTAGAGTCATACAGTACGTGCAACTTGATCACTGGTATAGCAGTGCCATTTATGACTTTTTACAATTCAACGGCAATAATTTTGAACCTAGTCATCGACATGTATTAAGCCAGCACTGCTGTTTGGTTTTGTATTTTACATTAATGATGAAAAATGTTTGTTTTTTTTCAAAGGAGTGCATCTTTAGATGTAGAACCGATCTACACCTTCAGGGCCCACAGGTAAAAACACTGCATACATAACATGTATACATAAATAAAAAAATAAAAACACGTTTCTGTTTTAGCGTTAAACAAGATGTTTTGCTAATTCATGATTATTTAAACCACAGGGGGGCTGTACTGAGTGTGGTGATGAGCAGTACAGGGGAGCAGTGTTTCAGCGGAGGGGTTGACGGGACTATACAGTGCTGGAACACCCCCAATCCCAACATTGACCCCTATGACTCCTACGGTAACAGCGCATCCAGTTTTGTTTATATCAGAGAATTTTCAAATTAGATCACAGCGACTGACTTTTGATGATGTTGTGCTTTCTGTGACAGACCCATTGATGCTGCGTGGAGAGTTGTGTGGACACACTGACTCAGTTTGGGGTTTGGTGTACAGCAGCGCACACCAGCGCCTCCTCTCCTGCTCAGCAGACGGAACTGTGAGACTGTGGGACGCCAACACCACCTCCCCCGCCCTCGCAGTATTCAACGAAGACAAACGTAGGCCTTAATGCCTGTATCCTGACTTTTTTCCTCTCTAAATCTTGGCTTTAATTGAATAGTTAACATAAATGCATCTGTTTTTTCTGTGTACAAGAGCTAGGAATTCCCTCCTCAGTAGACCTGGTGTGCAGTGAACCAGCCCACCTGGTCACATCTTTCACAAACGGGGAGATCGGCCTCTTCAACATGGAGACCCGCCAGCTGGTCCTCAACCTTGAGTCCAATTTGGAGCCAGGTAGGTTTGCCAGATGCAAAGTTAGACCTCCAATCAGTTAAATTCCCCATTGATTTCAAGAATGATGAGAATGTGTGGCCGGGTTGGGTCAGTGGTAGAGCAGGCGCACATGTACTGAGATGTTTATGCCTCGACGCAGAGGTCCAGGTTGACGATATTCTGCATGTCTTCCCCCTCTCTCTCCCCTTTCTCACAGCTGTCCTGTCAGAAATTATAGGCGGAAAAGCCCAAAAAATAATCTTGAAGAATGATAAGAATAATAAAACACACTATATAACTATATAACTAACACTTGTGGAATTAAATCATAATGTTGAACGTGGCTCTTAAGGAACATCTAGTGGCAGCAGTAGGAAAGTAGAACAGTAGCACACAATGTTTTCTCTTCATCACTTTGCTTGTTTTGATTTACACATTTCAAGTTTCCTGCCAATTATGACACTGATGGTCATTAGACTTAACCGTGCATATCATGACAATGTGACGTTTATTTTTCTAGTGTTACTAAGTTGTTTACCAGCAAGTACTCATGCCTGCATCAAGTACAGACTGGCTCAAGGTGTTACCACACTGCTTAAAAAAAGTTAAATTTAAGTTGGCGTTAAGCTAAAGTTAACATGCCTAACATCCACACATACAGCAAAGTATCTCCACAGATTTTTAGTTGCTAAAGATTTCATCCAGATTGACTGCTGATCTAAATTCCCACTCCTGCTCCTGCGTGGTGTCTGATGTGCTTGTCTGTTTGTAACCAGGCACTTCCTGTCAGATCAATAAGGTCCTCAGCCACCCGACTCTTCCCATCACCATCACTGCACAGGAGGACAGACACATCAAGTTCTTTGACAACAACAGCGGGAAGCTGATTCACTCCATGGTGGCTCACCTGGATGCTGTCACAAGCTTAGCTGTAGACCCTAATGGACTCTATCTCATGTCAGGCAGTAAGTACCTCTTAACCAGTGTCTCCTTTTGCTTTATTTAACATAACTGTTTTCCCTGCATACATTAGTTCTTGTATCGATTGGCTGCCTCAGATCCCACCCAGCAGTGACTGAGTGTAATGTATAGGTGGATATATAAAAGCCTATGCTCAACATTAGCTGTGTTAGGACAAAGTCACTGATAGTTATAGTGTTTTTATGACATGCATTGATCTGTTGTAAGCAGTACAGTCACCCATAGCCAAAATAAAGGCTGATGTCTTAAACTTCCAAAGTTCCAAAGCCATTTTTGATTCACTTGTGCATTATTCTCCAGAAAACTGTTAATACAAACTACCACTTTTTTACATGTTGAAGTAAAGCCATTCTATGACATCTCGTTAATAGTATCAAAGTAAATAAGCTTTTCTCAAACACAATATGTGCCACAGATGCAAGTCTTATCTTCTTATTTTTGGAACTGGTTAGTGTTCCGAGTGGCTTATTGCACTTTCTTTGGATATCACAATTATTTTTGAATTGCTGTTCCCCTACTGCTTATATATAACCCGTTATGTCTTCTGCAGGTCATGACTGCTCAATCCGTCTGTGGAACCTTGACAGTAAAACCTGCATTCAGGAGTTCACGGCTCACAGAAAGAAGTTTGAGGAGTCGATCCACGATGTGGCGTTTCATCCGTCTAAGTGCTACATCGCCAGCGCCGGGGCCGACGCTCTCGCCAAAGTGTTCGTATGACACGGAGCTGCGTCTCTCCCTGCAGCCCGGCTCTCTGACTCGGCCTCCCATGATCAGGGACCAATAGAGACACAAGAGGGGGAGGACCTTCAGGCATAGGTCCAGTCCCACCTCTCTCAGCCCACTGGTTTCCTGTCAGACTGGTAGACTATGTAGCCACTAGCCTCAAACAGGCCAGGACTCTCCATAAAGAGGGTCGGCAGGGAGGACAGTCAGGAGGAGAACTGATCTCTTGTCCCCCATCTACCATCCAGGCAGGCCTGGGTGTACCCCGCCACAGCACACCCCTCTCAGACAGACTTATACTTAACCTCCGTCGCTAGGAGGCTCAGGACAAGTGTTAAAGAGTGTGGAGTGGAGAAATGAGGTCATCTGCCCCTGTGACTTTACGCTCGTCCCAAATTCCTCTTGCCCTCGACCTTCCCTCTCAGACAAACCAGGTCTGGGCCCTTTACTCTAAGTCAGGTTTTGTGTTGTGTTCCATAAATGTGGAATACTGAAGGCTCGCTGGAGCTGTCCTAGGAAGCCTCTCACTTCTTCTTCCCTGCTTCCCAGACTGACTTGGCTTGCTGGCCTGCCTTTATTTTCCTTTTAAGAACACGTATTGAAAAATGTGCCTTTGCTTTAAAAAGGTCTTAAAAATGTTATTTTAACAAGCTTTTTTTGGGAAACAGGGAGGGAGGGGATGTCGGAGAAATTGAGCTGGTTGTCACAATGTTGTCGATTTTAACATTGGCTGTAAAGTTAAAATGCTTATAATAAACAAAATATATATTCAGTCTTAAAATTTACTGTGCAGCGTGAGTTTGAGTGCTCCTTTTGATAAGTGTGGTTGGGGAATCAATTTTGTGCGTTTCAAGGCAAAACTGGTGGAGTGATACAGATCATTAAATATAATGCCTGTTTGTTAGATTCAAGTAACTGTACACTTCAGAATTAAAATTACAAGCATATGTGTCCAAAGTAAACCATCTTGATTATATAATTACAATTCAAACTTGTAGATGTCCATTTTAGGAATAACTAATTGATTTTGGCCAGTTTGCTCTTGTGTGAATTGAATGGCTTGTACTGTATGTAGTTTTCCCCAATTGTGCGGACATGCTTGACTACAATGTGATGTAACATGTCAAGATGTGTACAGTAGTCCAGTGTTTAGCAGGAAATGAGTGCAGTACTGTGGGACTACTTTGAAATAATGACTTCACCATCCAACACTGAGGGAAGAGAAATCTCCTGCAAATTCCAGTTCACTGTAAACTGTGAGGACAAAACTATCCTGGGTAAAAAAACAAAACAAAAAAAAATATCAAGATGTTGTACATGTAGAGTACAGCTTCCAATGAGCCATTTTCTCAGTCACTGGTTTGTATATGAAAGTATGTTCAAAATAAAAACTGCTGTAAAATGTTGACTGGTCGCTGATGTTGGTCTTTTAACAAAAACATGAGTCTGAGGCAAGTTCTAGAGTTATAAGGAGCAACGTTTTCCCTCTGATTTCTAAGTGGATTTATGGACAATCATTAGCTATGGATAATATATCCCTGAAAAGTGTCAGTCACTCTGAATTTGAAAATATGCGTTTTTTTATGTCTGCGTGTTCAGATTTGACTGAATTAAGACTCCGAGGGGTGCGATTTTGACACAAATTGGATCAACCCAAATTCAGGAGGAAACAGCCACTTTAACTTGTCTTCATTTTCTTTTATTATAAATTGCAAAAAAAATATTGATCAATTGTGAACATTATTAGCGAAAGGCTTTTAATATGCATATGTACAAACAGGATTTAACAGGAAGAAGATCATAAATACTTGTTCAACAAAACTGAGAAATGCCTGCAATGTCAGAAAGCAGCCTCACTGTTAGAAAAGGAGTAAAGAGATGAATTGCATGGAAGCACGTTTATGATCTGCCATCACTCTGTACAAAGATACACAAGCTCCTCTTTCCTCACTTCTGACACACAAGTCCACTTCTTTGTTCCGTGTTGTTGATTTGCCTTTCACATAAGCCTCAGTTCAACTATCACTCATACCAACAGCAATATCAGCACCAAAGTCTTTGAGAGGAACTTTAACAATGTCCCCACTATCAAAAATCTCCTATTAGGAAGAATAAAATGCACCAATTCTAAGAAGGTATATCCTCTTTACAGAGAATTGTATAAAAAGAACCATATTATTAAGTTAATGAAGAATGTTAAGCCATGAGAGGAAGTGCTAGGCATGCTTTAAATCTACAATTCTCTGCAAGCACCATATCCCAGTAAGGTAGCTTGTTTGGCACCACTTCCTAATAAGGCACCCTTTGTATAAGGTCCTGTGAGTTGTACTTGAGGGCTTTAACTTTACGGTTGCCAGAAATCCCTTTGGCTCCTCCAGCATGTTGTGTGCTTTTACAAACTTGTAGTTACAAATTCAATCCATCAAATGAGCAGCTAGTAAACTGAACAATCGATGATGAAGGAATTTTGGTCCAGATGCTCTTTTCCAGAAGGACAGAGGTAAAACTGCACATTGGAAAGGTTTGCAAGATGAACTAAAAAGCTAAATAAGCTTTAATGCCAGAGAAGGATCTACTGCAGGGCGATGTTTCACAACCCTGATTAGAAAAGGATGTATTGGTATTAACAAAACCCTTAGTTACAACTTATAAACACTTTATAAAGGGTGACTTATCAGTACAATAATTAAAGGATAATGAGGAATTCTCTGTTCTCTTTAGGGCACCAACAGAGAACAACTGGCACCACAGTGTACATGAGATGTTGGTATGTCACTGTGACATGAATGATCTGAATGCAAACCCTTTACCGTTAGCACGTCTTTATATTTGGGACCGAATGCTGATTCACTTTTAGATTCACGTTAAGATTTAGTTTTTTCCAAACCCACAATCCTCACCTAATTTCAAAACCCCTCCCTGTTCAAATATGGGGCGCTGCAACCAATCCAGCGCGGCCATCTGGGCAACAGAGTGAGTCAATTTACCACCAGCGTTCTGTTAAAACAGGCCAAGATCAAGACGTCCCTCTCTACACCTCCCCTTCACCCGTCCTGTCTTCAGTTTCTGGGCTGGGAGTTGAACTCCTGGCAGATGTTGTGGATGATCTTGGGTACAAACTTGTAGAGATTGTCGAACTCATCAACGAAGAAGGAGTGCTCCTTGTCTGGGTCCGTGGCGATGTACTCCAGCTCATCCTGGGCTGCCCAGGCAATGCCGATGGAGTAGGCGATCACACCTGGATCACAGGAAGGGACAGTGGATTACACACACAGACCTCACATGTGTTTGTCACATCAAACAAACGCCACGACACCTCACTGTGGACTGAAACACACAGGAGGAAACTGCTTTTAGTGTAATTGTATTGTGGATTCTGGCCTTTGTTTCCTCCTAGAACTCCCCCAAAAAAAATCTAGTTTTAGATTAGGGGATTATGCACGTCTGGAATCTTGACCTCTAACCTTGGCGATGGACAGCCAGTGCAGGCGCCCTGACGTCGTCATAGGAGCGGCCATCTGTAATTACAATCATGATCTTGCGTTTGTTGGGTTTGGATTTGCTGAAAAGCTGCTCTGCGGCGTAGGTGATGGCAGCGCCAGTGCTGGTCCCACCGCTCCAGTAGTTGACGCGTTTGATGGCGTTCAACAGCTCGGCCTTGTTGTTGTACTGGCCGAAGCCAAACTCCAGCCTCTGCTCGTAGGTGTACTGCACAGCTCCGACCCGTGTGTCGGTGTCAGAAATCTCAAACTCCCGCGTGATGTTGGCCACAAACTGCAGCACCGTGCGGAAGTTGCCAGTACCGACGCTGCTGGAGCCGTCGATGACGAAGGCGATGTCGTTGGCATTGAGGCAGGTTTTGCTGCACACCAGGCGGTCTGTGTCACACACTCTCTTCACCAGGGGCTGCACGGCCTTCCTCAGAGCAAACCAGCTGGCCACGGGCAGGGAGAAGAAGCCGTTTGTCCGACACACAGCCTGTGGTGATGAAGGATAGGGGGGTGAATCTCGGTGTGCACGATTCGATTCAATTACGATTATCCTGTCAAGGATTCAATCGATTCAATATCACAATGCATCATGATGCGCCACCAAATCCTATTTATTATATATTGCTACTTTATTATAAACTGCCCACTTTGTTTCAATACCTCACCTTGTCAACAAAGTTGGTCTCAACCAGATTTTGCTTCTCATTGTCATCGGCGCCCTCGATGGTGACGAAGAAGATGTTGATGCCGGACTCCCGAGCGAGCCGGGACGCCTCCTCCACCTTGTCTGTGGGCCAGCCGTCCACCAGTACCACGGCCACGTTGGGAGCTGCGCCTCGGTTTCCATTAACATCACTGAAGTAGTGCTTGTTGATGTAGGAGAGGGCCTTTCCTATTAGTGCACCAGGGGGCAGCAGGGAGACGGTTAAAATGATCCTACATCCACTTTCAATACAAGTCTGTGATTGAAAGGCAGGAATTCATTCAAGAGAAGAACCAACGTATTGTTCACAAAGTGCAAATAAATCAAAATACACATAGACTGGAGAGTATGAAATGAAACTAAAGGACAATTGAAAAAAAACGCTCATTATTTACATTCAGTGGACTTAGATTTTATTGGGGAGATGTATTTATTTCCTAACCAGTATGAAGCAACCTTCTAAAAAAAAATCTGTACAAATATACATGTCATGTATATATGTCTCTGAGAATTGCTTTAACTGTATATCATAATAAAAATAGTGATTTCCCATTATTTAATCTGCCATAGTCTTATCGGTGGTCTAAATGATGGCAGAACAGGAGAGCCTCTGTTGGGGACTGTAGACGCTTTTCAAACCACTCACGCTGTTGTATGATTAGAGAGCACTGCTGGGCGAACGTAAACAATACTATTTGTGCGTGAATGCAAAATTTAGCAAGTCATAAAGACACATGTGGCTGTGGCTGTGGATACATGATGCTGACGCACAAACCAAAGCAGAAAAACAGCCCTTTCAGTCTAAAAGCTGACCCCCAGGGGCTGGTAAAACCAAGAGATTTTCGGTCAGAGCAGAGGGAAAAACACGGCTTTCAGAAGCAGGACTATAATTTAGTTAGCAGTGTCTTGCAGCAAATTTAGATTTAATTCTATCCTTGAATGTGAAAATGTGCCTGGCTAGTAAACCATGCGACAATTGCATCGCACTTTCACACTTTTATGTGTAGGCATTAACAGTAGCTGGTCACTCACCTACGTTGGAGAGGCCTCCCTTCTGTGCTATCTTTTCTATGGCTGACTTCACCTCTCTGGAGTTGGAGTAAGACTTCAGACTGATTTCTGTCACAGGGTCATCCCTTCAGACAAAACAACAAGCAATCGCGTTATGGTTTCTTATCTAAAAAGGGTACACAGTGACACCACAGGAACTGGGAGGTTACCCGTATTGGATGAGACCCATCATGGGTCCAGCCACACCCACGTTGATGGTCTGAGCAACCTCAGACAGGAAGTCTTTCTGGATCTTAAAACGCCTCTTCCCAATGCTCCAGCTCCCATCCATGAGGAAGGCCAGGTCAACCTTACAATCTGCAAAAAAACAGGACACACCACAGGGTTAGAGCAAATTGAAAATGTTCGACTGTTTGACGCCCTGCAGCAACAGAAAAGTCGTTAAAATGCACCCTGTGGAGTTATTTTTTTTTAAAGATGTCAGGACTTTATTGGATAGGACAGCTGAAGACATGAAAGGGGAAAGAGGGGGGGGGGGGAATGACGTGCAGCAAAGGGAAACAGAACCAGCGGCCACTGCATCGAGGACTGTGCCTCTGTGTATGGGTGTGCACTCTACCAAGGGAGCTACCCAAGGGCCCACCCTGTGGAGCTTTTGACCACTGGTAGCAAAAATTATGTAAAGAAGTATTACGAGGGAAAAAAAACACTTCATCATCAGAGATACATACAATGTGTTTTGGTGCGAAACACTGAACGTAATCATGTTTGTTCATGACAAAATGTTATCAGTACCTTTAATTCATGTCACAGGTTTTGACACAGGGACACTGAAATGAATGCTCTGGCCCAATTTTTAACCAGGATTGTCAAAATTGTAGGCAATCATTTGTAATTTAAGAGATGCAATAATAGAATGTAAGTGGCTTTAAAGACGTATGAGGGACATACTTGGGTCTCCCTGGGACGCAGGCTCAGGTGCTCTGGGTACAGGTTCCTGCTCCCTCACGTTGAAGCCTGAAAATCAAGATACAAACACGTCTTTAAATTGGGAATTTTGAATTCTGCTGAAATCTGTTTTTTAGGGCTTCATCCAATAAAGAAGACATTTCTGCATTTCACTGGACATTTTGTGTCCTTTAATAAACATTGAAATCACATTGCATTTCAAAGAGATGGTGGAAAGAAAATTATAATTCACAGTCATTACCTTTTCAACCTGTAAAGCAATTTAATCATGTAGTAGATTTATGTATTCCTATTCCTAGTCCTACTCTCTCACTACAAAGCAAGACAAAAGGTCTACTTTAGCACAATCAATCAGAAAGTTTGGTAAAAATTTCAATCAAACATGGCACATTTGAAGCTGTCCACTTTCCAGAGATCACGACCCTAGCCAGTATCAAGCAACCACGCCATCTGACTTTGACTCCAAATCCCTTCAATTACAGGCTGAGCACAAACCCAGATGATTTTCTTTGGTTAGCCTGGGTTTTGTTTGTACAGTCCGAACTGATTGGACTGAGTCCGACTTGTAGAATTGGTAAAGTGACTCTTTTAGGGGGGCAGAAAAGTAGTAGTGCAGTAGCGCAAGCTATCTCACCCGATTCATAAGGGTTTGCATCTGGCTTCCAGGCATCCACTGGCTCCACTGCATAGATTATATCACACAAGCTCAGCATTAGCACATTTCGACCACAAAAAGCATTAATTAACAACACTCACCATGTTAGCCACACCAAAAGGTTAATGTATTTTGTCATGAAATGGAAAATATTGCGTCTTTTTTGTAAGCTCTACTCGTAATAGGAAAGCAGCAGCAGTTAGGTAAAAATCTCAACTTACTGAATAGCAGAGCAAAAGACGATGAAAAAGTAGGATTGCTTTAAAGATGCTATATAATGTGCCTTATCTGTTTGTAGCCATGGTAACCACTGCTTACCTCTAGTATGGGTTGTATCCAATGGCACTTTACGGTTGCCATCTGAGTCAGTGGAGCGAGGCACTAAAAGTGAAGACATTTTCAGTGACGACTGTGACACACATGAAACAAATGTAAACGCACCATGGTGTTACAGCCTGCTCCCATCCTCTCCGTTTCATTTGGTTGGATGTGTGGTGGTAGTTTTGTGGTGCACTCTGGAAATGGCTTGGCCACTCAGTTTTCCAAACCAAGCTCGGCTGTGTCATCAAACAAATGGAACCATGGCCTGTAATCTGGAAGTAAGGGTTTTTTTGGATGCTCTTTTGTGTCTTGTCAACGGGCCATATTGTAAGTGGTTTGTATTTTCTAGTGTTAAGACTGTGACTAAAAACCAATCAAATGTGCTGCATGTAGCATTTTGGGAAATACGCTCATATTCTTGCTGGGAGTTAATGACAGAGACACCCATTTCAAAAGAATGAAATGAAACTAGTCCTGTGTCAGAAAATAAATTGGGAACATGAGAGTGTGGTCATGTCTGGGACGTTGTGTCACTGTGAGAAAACAGGTTTTACATTTGCAGAATCACAACCCATACACATGACAAGTTAAGACCTGAACCCGAAGGCCTGTTAGTTCCCAGTAAATAGAATAGGAAAACACTTACGGTACGGTCCAAAGTTATAAAACCAGCGCTCGTACTCTGAGATATCAGGCCTGATATGATCCCGAGCTAAAGGAGGATGTTGTGAAACCCGTTAGTATTCCCACAATGAATTTCAGAGGGAAAAGCATACATTTCCATGGTTGTGATTGGTCACATATTTTCCCCAACCAATCACACACCAGTGAAAACAACAGCTTTGTGCAGAATTATCACTCACAGTGTCTCTCTCTCACATGCAAACACTATAAACCTGCCCTATGCTCTTCTCTTCCACACTTTCTCTCATATGGCAGGCAGATGGCATGTAAAGACAACGTCCTGAGACATAGGCGTAGATTTTGTGTGTGCGTGTTTGGGGGGTGGGGTGCAGTGGATTTGCTTGTGTCTACTTGTGTTACTTTGGGGGTTAAAGAACACAACAGGAGTGTGAAAAATAAAGATGTGATTTTTGTTTTGTTTTTCATGGCGCTTTAAACTTTGGAGCATCTGGCTTTATAAAGGTCATGTTCTCTAACAGATTTGTTGTTGAGATGTACTAGATTCCAAAAATGATGCAGAAAAGGCACACAAATCTGCCAGAAGACAGGAAATAGCATTTTATTGGGTAGGACCCCCAGATACAATGTGCCCCCCAATGTTGAAACAAAACCTACGCCCTTGTCCTGAGAAACAATTTGCATGTACCTACAGATGGAACCAATCAAAAACATACGTTGTGAGCAGATACCTCACTTTATCAGTCACACATAAGCATGCCATGTTTGCACATGCAACATACACGGATACAAGGTGTAGTAACCTGTCGCTGTGAGGGGGTGCAGTGCACACCAAACTGTCATGTTGTGCTGCCTTAGATTGACTTACCCGTAATCTCAGGTGTGTCCGTCTCACTCCACGTGTATCCTGAGTCTGGAGCTGCAAAACTAATGTCTGAATGTACAGCAGAGAAGGTGGAGGCATCAGCAACTACAAGGGTTACGTTTACGTTGCTTAATGACACACCCATCAGCCTCTGCTGCACTTTTTACTTAGTGCTTGTCAGCAAGTGTTTAGCAGAGGTAAACGGAAAAAGATGGTGAACATTGAAAACATTCTACCTGTATGAATGTAGAGATGAATGTATTACAGGAAAAAGAATTGCTCTTACTACATACATCCACATTGTAAAAGAAAGTGTGCTGTCGTTAGCATTTACCTGGAAGCACCGCTGGGTTAATGTACAGCTGTAGACTCTTTCAGATTTTTGTTTTGACAGACAGTAACCCTCATGTTGTTCCTGGGTCAAATTGATCCATTTTCAGTGAATTTTTTTTTTTCCTCACAAAAAATGGGCCTTCGAAATAAGGGCTGAAAATGTCAACATTAAAAATATCAAAAAACTTTGGAAAAAACACCAAAAACATTAAAAAAAACACCCACAACATTGAAAAAGTGACAAATGTGGTGGCAATGTAGGAAAAACGTGATGATAATGTTTTTTTCATTGTTGACGGGAAGACAACACAAGGGTTAAAGTAGAGGTCGATGCAATCAAAGTTTCTCGCATTTAACACTTGACACCTTATTCTAATGGTATGATGCAACGTGTGTTTGGGACCATAACTTGTCTTAGTCAGCCATTTATTTGCAACATGACATGCTTCATTGCAAAACTGACTTTCACAGTAGCACCTCTATGGTTCACTTGTATTGATCACCATAGATTAGAATGCAAGATGAGACAAACTTACAAAATTGTTTCCCACAACAAGTGAGAATTCTAATTCTACTATATTCATCAGGCTATTTAATAGGCATTGGATTAATAAATCACAAGTTTAGATTTATCTTAATAATTGCAACCATACCAGTCTTACCTTAGTCAGTTTGAGAAATATACAAAATATTCACATTTGTACTAGAAAAAGCTTACAAATTGTTGAAGGAGGATGATCTATTTTGTATTTGGTACCTGAAGTTCGTCGAGCTCCAGGGAACCAATCAGGACGAGGAAAGGAGGGAGGCGCCCAATCCCTTCTGGGAAAAGCTGTGCAGGGGAAGATTAGAAAGCTGGGTTAAGCATGAAGGGGGAGCATACTTGTGACCGCCACTAAACCTGCCACGTTATTAGTGGGGTATGCACAAGATGTTCTGCCTCGAATCAGACACTAATACAGTAGTCAGACAGACAGACAGACAAACAGAGAGACAGACAGACAGACAGACAAACAGACAGACAGACAGACAGGGACTAAGCAGCTAGGGCTTGTTTTAGTGAGGTTCAGCCTAACTCTTTTAGGATAGAGACACAGAGGAAGCCCAACGCTCTGAGAAAATGTGTTTCTCATTTTTCTTGTTGCTGCTCTTGGATCACAATTTGTTCACAAAGTCTCAAAGTGTTTGACTTGTAACGTGTGGCAAAAACATCAGACAGCGTAACTGGCCAGACTCTTGCATGGCTCGAGGTAAATTGAAATGTGATTGACCGCTAGAAGCCCAAATAGCTGAGCAAAACCATAACAGCGCATTGTATCTGTCTATTCTGACTAAGCCATGACAACACACTTTAGTTAACCCCTCCCTGAGGTGGATGGGCAGCTTACACAAACACACAGGCTGGTTCCCATCCAGTAGCAGCTAGTGCGTAGGGCCTTTGTTGACCGGGACGGGCTGGCAGAGCCCAGCCAGCGGCCCAGTGAAGCGTGGGAGTATTATTCTAAAGTTGGTGTCAAACTAGGGACAGTGTAGATAGTAGGACGCAGAGATTAGCCTAATCTGCTGCTGGTCAAAGGCTCAGCACTACACAGCAGACAGTCTTGTTATTTTTTCTGATGAAACAGGTGCTTTAAAAGGATTGAGTTTAACTCTCCTGATCATGGCCACTTCAGTGGTCACTGCGGCCAGAAGGTCAGAGGAGGATTGGGGATAGTGATCCTCACCTTGGGTTGTAGCTCCGTCTACAATATGTTTGCAGGAGCGTTAGTAGTGTATGCAATTTCTCTGAAAATTGATTGCATTTCAACACCAAGGAACAGAATATTCACTTGTTTTACAGGTTTTTGATGAACCTTTGGGGTTGTCAAGTCGGCATATCTCATTGCAAATGCAAGGCTAAACTGCATCGTAACATTTCCAAAAAGCTGAGCGATAATTTTTGAACATCTGTTCGGGGCAGCAGGGTGACAAAGTGTCCTTGGAGAAAACCCTTCAACTCATAAACTCCAAAAGTTGGTAAGCATCCATCTTGCTGGAGTGTCCTTGAGAAAGACACTGAATCCGTGGCGGCTCCAGAGGCGCTGCTGTGGAGCTGATCCTCACCTCTGACCTCTGGCCTCAAGCCTAAAGAATTTCCCTAAGGGTTCAATAAATTATCACTCTATTATCCACAAGATACTGATCTGAATAACTGTTCTCTGCACCGATCAGAATCTTTACACACTTTCGGCAGATACACGTTCAGATAAATGATGCAGTAGCTTAAAACAGCTCAGACTTAATTTTAGACATATCATACAATCAGTCATCATTTTAATGGATATAGCTGTGTCTAATTTTAGGGATCTGTGGTTTCGCATTCCACAGAAGCAAAAATAAAAGCACATTCTCCAGCAATCCAAACCTATCCTGGTTGAAATGGTGAGAGCTTTCTATTCTTGACAGGCTGGAGAGTGGACCCAGATCCTTCAGCGCTGTGGATCGGGTCATACCTCTCTCTGGGAGCAGCCACTTAGCGCTGCTGCTTTCATCTCTATCTCCCTCTCTGCAAGCATTTACAAGGGAGGGGAATAGGCCAGACCAGATGGGATCTGTCACAAGATGTTATTACAGTACTGGCAGAGCGTGTTTCTCATCGTGGTCTTGTCTGAAAGAGAGAGTTGAGAGTTTGCTGCTGTCCCATAATAGTGGAGACACGGCGCAAGATGAATTCAGGACGATGAAATCACGTTGTCGCCCATCTCTGAGGCGTATCAACATTCTCACTGCTCATTTTATTTTTACGTTGTGTTGAGTGAAAGTATGTAATTGTATTCCTGCTTGTTGTTTGTAGAGGACTGGCCACGAGTTGAACCACAGCATCCCACAGAGGATAAGCATTAGCGCTGTTTTATAAAACATTTCAACCAGGGTTTTATGGCCCTAGTTGTTCCCCTGTTTGATCCGAGCTGCCGACTTCTCTACACCAGTGGTTGTGTCTGCGAGTGCAGTTTCAGGGTCTGGAGATACTTACCGGGGTTGGACTGGCTCATGGTTGGAGTCCGCTCGGGCGGAGCTGGCTGAACCCTGTTAAAAGCTGTTTGTTGCAATGAGAAACAGGCAGATAGAAATAAGAGAGGAAAAGGAGGGAGAAGGGGGACAGAAGTGAGCTTCAGTTCGTGGGCTCCATCCACAAATGCAGCCCAGCTGTTTTGCTTTGAGTGAACTTGAAGGAATTTTCTCCACAGCATGATATCAAAAACAAAGGGATGTATGCTGGGAGTATTTTCATGCCTCAACTCAGCTTTATTTGCCTCTTTTCATCTCGGAAAATGAAAACACGAACAAGAGGATGTGCCTGATGACAGAACAGTGACTATCGTAAAAGGAATGTTAGCTGAGTTGCTTGACGGATTGGTTAGTGGTGACCCTGGGGTGAAGATCACAGGGGTTTAAGGGTGTGGATACGACGGTCAGACTTACAGAGATCTACGTCTCCTTGATTCTTGTTCCAACAAAGACATCTGTTCCCTGTTGCTGCCCCTGGCCCACATTCCCTGTCAGTCCCACCATGTCTACCTATTTGTTACTCTTACTTAGGCTTACCTGGACCAACTGGAGTGGATGGCTGTCTCCTAATGGTTGTCTCTGCCTCTGGTCTGCGCAGGCCTGGGACCAAGATTGAAAGACAAACGTACAACGAGAATGAAAACAAGACTCATCTTTTCTATCTGCACAAAACATTGGGTTACAAATTGACCCTAAAAGACAACAGAACAGAAGTTGGGCTTCTCTAGAATAATCTGGTCTGGCCGTGTGTCACAAAACTAGTCAAAGTGTTTTGAAGCAGCTGTGCACATACTGTACAAACATGCAGAGTTCACGTATATCAGGACAAAAGGAAGATAGAGCAAAGTTCAAATGTTGAGGCAATCTCCAGTTAAGGTAGAAAACTAAAAAGACTCAACAGGAAGATTAAAGCTTGGTTTACCTGCACTGGCACGCTGTGGGAATCTATTCGGATAGGCACTTCCTCTGAGTACTTTGAAGAAATGCCAGGGTTTAGTTAAATTGTTATATGTTGTGTAAAAGATTTTTCAAGAGCTGTGGAATCAGGGAGAGTATGAACATACCTTGGCTGGGACTCTTTCCTTGACCATTCTGTGACTGTCCTATCCCAGTGTTGAGAATAACAGTGTGGGCAAATTTAGACAAAATGTTTTTTTTTCATGTAAATTAGATGCAAATGTAGCAAATACAACAAAGTTTAGGATTTAGTATGAAGCAATGACCCATGAACTGAATCGATTTCCAATATTAAATACACAAGTTGTGCCATTCATAATGACAAACTTGCTTTGAAAGCAGGACAACTGATACCTTTAATATAGAGTATGTGATTAATCCTGTTGCACTCTATTCACAGGGGACTGACGTAATGCCAACACCACATGCTTGATGTAAACACGTATTCCTGCATACATCCCAGTCTAAAGCAACACCCTCTCATGCTACCAACCCCCCCCCCCCCCCCCCCCCCAAAAAAAACAAAAAAACAGTGTTGACCCCTTTTCCCTTTGCTTTGCTTCACTTACTTGAACTTGCAGCTGCCACCGAGGCAAGGTATGGGTGACTGCTGCCTGGATAAAAGAAAGACAAATGGGGTGCCAGTATGGAGAGGAGAGAGATAATGTTACAGAAAATGAAGGAGAAAGAGACGGTTGGGAGGTTGTCTGGCGGAGAGCCCATCTCATTTACACACATACCTTAAGATATTGCTGCATTGTCTACTCACTGTTGCTGCATTTCTTACCAAAAACAGTGCAGATGACACACAGTGATTACCGTCTGATAATGTTTTCATTTAATAAGAGTGATGAAAGGTCTGGTGATCAAGTGTACGGTAAAGTCAGTCAAGCAGCTGAGCAGCATTGTGCTAACTTCATCACAGACCATCTGTAATTTGTCATAATTGCAGGTCTTCATCACTCAGTTTCACACAAATGAAAGCTTGCTCTGGCAAACACGCATTTGTAGTTACAAGCTGCTAATGTTAGTAAGACGTCTGTGTGGATTGGTATTATTGGATCATTAACAGCATCCTGCATCCAAGTAAATACGCAATCCTGCACATAACATACATGGCTCCATTGATTTAGAGGAAATGCCTTTTGTACATGTTTAAATCACCTGCATCCCTGACTTTATGCACAGCAGCACGAGGCTTGGCAGTAGTCGGTGGTGGTGGAGGTGTAGTGGTGGTGGTTGTGGTGGTAGCCAGCGTGGTGGTGGTGGTGGGTTCAGGTGGTGTAGTTGTGGTGGGTTCAAGTGTTGTCGGTGTTGCCTCCTTTTGACCTGAAAAGAGATGATAAATTAAGGCGGTCTTCTGCAAGACTGATAGATGGGGAGGAAGAGCGTCTACAGTAACTGCTGTGGTATTAAGCATTCTTGAGATTCTTCTCTAGACGGCAGCCCACTGACTCCTCATTCAACCTGATCAAAGTTCAACATGTCTCAAGTGCAGGGACGTCTCTGTAGTGACTTTGTCCCCAGAACACACTTATCTGGTCATTTGTAAATCAAAAGACATCAAGATGTCTGGGTTAAAATTGGGCAAAATTTGAATGAAAATGATTGTATGTTGTCTAGACATATTAAAACCTTTCATGTTTTAACCAAATTTTTCTCACTTTGAACCAACATGTCTAGAAAGTTTTTTTGAATTACAAATCCCTTAGTAACGCCGGACTTCCCATGATGCACTGAGCACCTCTCTCTTCCTCCTTCTCTCCATATGTATGCAACCTCATTCCATTAAGGCATGTTACTAACTCAACTTCTTCCCTTTCCCGGAGTCTCTCTCGCCCCCAGAGTCTTGCCCTCTCCTCTCTCCTCCTGTCGCTTCCTGCAGGTGTTTCTGGCTCTGGATCTGTGGAGTCTGGATCTGTGGTTGGAGGCCCCTGCTGCCTACATGTTCCTGCTTGACACCCTCTGCTGCAATTCTCCATGTCTCTCTCTGTCTGTCTGTCTCTCTCTCTCTCTCTTTCCATCTCTCACCCCCAACCGGTCGAGGCAGATGACCGCCTACTCTGAGCCATGGTTCTGCTCAAGGTTTCTGCCTCTTAAAGGAAGTTTTTCCTTGCCTCTGTTGCCTAGCGCTTGCTCTTGGTGGGAACTGTTGGGTTTCTGGAAATACTATCACAGAGTACGGTCTAGACCTGCTCTTTTATAAAAAGTGCAAAGAGATAACTGTTATAAAATTAACAAAATAATAAATAATAATAATAATAATGATAAAATTGAACTGAATTGAATTGAAATCACTAAATTAAATTAAATTAGATGTCCTATCATTGTGAAACACCAAGGATCTGTCAATCCACTCAATGACAAACGGATTTTAAGGGACCAAAATTCCTATTCACATAAAAGATGCATGATACTTAACGTAAAAATAACCCTCCTCTCACTTGTTTTCACGTAGGTTGGTCTTGAAGGGACGTATTCCAGAGTAGATGGGTAGATCACTCCTTTCTTGGGCTTCCCCACTGGAACAAAATAAAAACATCTGGTTGGAAGGCTAACTCTAAAGAACTGTGTTTAACATTGTTAATTTACTCATTAATACCTGAGACAACGAACGACTCCCTCCACTTAGGTAGAGACAGAGAGCGCACTCCGTTGGCATTACTGCCTTTGTAGATGTTCTGGCCAGCCATCTTCCTCACTATAACCTTCCCTCCTGTGTTGGTGATGACGCCACTGTAGATACAGAATGGATAATCAGATATTACTGATAAAAGACTAATTTTGATTGCCATAAAGATGTCTCACAATAATCACAATTGCTGTTAACCTGTGTATGGCTGCGGTGCAGATGCTGGAGATGGAGGCGAACACGCCTGTCCCATAGACTTGCTGCTTTGTCTCCTTACAATGTGCGGGACATTTGACTATGAACTCTGGGAGATTGATCTTTCCTGCTCTGACATCACACTGTATGTCTGGAACAACTGTGGAGGGAAGAAGAAGAGCAAAATGGTTGAAGACACGCTATTAAACAGGTCAAGATGTTGTTGTTTTAGATGTTGAAGTTACGTATTACCATTGTTTCAACAGCCGTGCAATTAGAGCTTGAACTATTAGTCAATTAATCAATTATTCAGTTTACATAAATAATATCTACAACTATTTTGATAAACAAATAAGTGTTTCAGTTCAGTTTTAAAAATAACGTACTTTTTGCGTAGGTTTAACTTTTCTTTTTATTATGGGATAGTTTACTGAATAACTTAAAGTTTTGGAGAGTTGGTCGGATAAAGCAAGCAATTTGATGACATTACTTTTGGAATTTTTCACATTTACTGGCATTTTAAGGACCAAATGATGTATTAATTGATCAGGGCATTGATCGTTACAAAAAAAACAATCGATGATTGTTAGTTGTAGCCCGAATTCCAATGACTACACTTCATCAAATCAATGCTAACTGGGATGTATTGAAAAAATGTGTTTTCTAAATCATCAGATCTATTTGTTATGTTTCCAGACTAATATAAAGAATGGAGTTTTTTTTAGATTTTGAAGTAACTTTTTGAATAAGTGAATTAAAAGAGACTGCAGTGGAGACAATGACACTGGGGCTAACAGAGATTACAGGCTTGCTTGTTGACGATGTCTACCTTGCTTTGGTTTCTTGTTCTTTGATCCACCAGGCTTGGCCCAGCAAGTACAGGACAGGAGGAGCGCTGTGTGTGAGACAGAGGGAGTTTCACATAATAGCAGGCAAAGTAACATAATCATCGGTGTGTTTACTGTACACACAAGAACTACACAGAGGATGCTGCTGTTTGATGAATGTACCGAAAACTGAGTTGGAAGGAGTATTTTGGAAATATGAAACATTGTTGTGGAGGATGACATATTTAAAACCAGCATACTCCTTCAGAGAGACAGACGGGTTGCTCACCGAGGCAGATAGCAGTGAGTGATGCCCTGCTCATGATGGGTGGTGTGCTGCTTCAGCAGGTCAGCCAGATGTCCTTGTCTAACCTCCCAACCTTAGAAAGAAGAGAAGCAGCAGAAACTAATTTCCTGCTTTGTGCCTGTTTAAACACAGAAAGTAATTTTGGACACTTTTCTGAGTGTCAGCAAGAAACAAGACAGAGTAAAGATGCCCATGAGATACACTTTCCAGAGATTTTTGGATAAATAGCAGACAGACTGTGCACTGTAACTATAGACAGAGCTGAATGACTCATCCAGCATCCATAAGGCCAAATGTGGCCAATTAAACATTCATCATTACTCACATTGTCTTGCCTACTTCTAAGATCAGTCAGATCAATTACCGATTGTATTTTGGCGTAGCTCATTGTGTCTTGTTCCAAGTATTTGGTTTCGAAAAGGCTGAACGTATTTGCCAATCAGAAGCTCCACAGCAAACATCTGGGCTGAGACAAAACAGTATGTAAGAGTCCTCCCTCTGTGGAGTCAGACTCAATTAAAGAGCACACAGACCCAATTTCACGTGTAAGGAATGGGGACCTGTGTTCAATCAGACTGCTTTTTTGTTTGACATCGACAACCACAACAGGCTGGATCGCAGTTTGAAATCCACTCTGTTTACAGTACACAGAACATTTATTTCTATGTCTGTAATTCTGATTCAAAAGATTTACCCATGTAAAGACATAAATTAAAGTGGAAGCCTGTGATGACAAGAACAGAAGTGGGTCGCCAAGACCTCATTCCAGACACTGCAGGTCTGTTGTAGTAATGATAGTGTAGCCCTATAACAGCAAAGTCTGAACTAAGACCGACAGCCAGAGAAAGTCTTTATCTGGCTGGAAGGTGAGCTAAATATGAGAGCTACCCCCAGTCCCTGTTGAGGCGGTGGGATGGAGCTCCTTAGCCGGTAGGGGATAACTGAGACCTCCTTGTTGAAAGGGAACTGCTGTACCTCCCTCCAGGGTGGCGTCAGGTCTGTCACCTCTGAGGCATGGTCAGATGCAGTTCAGACTGTGCATCTTAGCAATATGAAGTAGTACTATTGAAAATACAATGTGAAAATACACGTCTCATTCAATCTGTGGCTAGAAGATTGCCAATTGGATCCCAGGAGGATACATTTATTTGAGGAGAGTCTCTACCTTAAAACAACTACTGAGGTGCCTTTGAGCAAGGCCTTTAACCTCCAACTGCTCCAGTGAGTGTGAATAACTGTGTAAGTGTGAATAGGGCAAAACATAAATAAAGGCTTGAGAAATGGCAATAAGTCATAGGCTTTATTGAGGATTTGTCATGGAATGTATAAAATATGGACGTGGTTGCCATCTTGGCAGTGCCTGACATTGGCTAATCCAAAAATGGCAAATAATTGGAGCGTGGATGGAGCTGAGGCTATAGTGATCGCCTCCTGTGATGGTAGCACACCTGTCACTCAAAGCAGAACTTTAAGCCTGAATATTACAAAACAGGTTAGTGTCATAAGTTATAATGGTCTTGAAGGGGGAACTTGGCTATAGGGAGAACAAAACAATTTTTTGTACCAGACTGGAAACATGTTTAATATCGCTGTAAAGTTAAGCCTTTTAACATGGGGGTCTATGAGGATTGACTCCCTTTTGGAGGCAGCCTCATGTGGCAACTCAATGAACTGCAGTTTTTGGCACTCCACAATGGCTTCATTTGACAGCACCAGAGGCTGTCGCTTGGTTTTCATTCTTGATAATTGTAACTGGAATGCAGAAATATACATACAGTACCGATATTTTATTGATCAAATTACTCATAGAGCACAAAATTGGCAGTGACAGAGATATTTCACAATTTTCCAAAGTCAAATTTTGCAGTCTGGCACAAACACTGTCTGTATGCTAAATATGAAGTCAGAGCTAGCAACCGGTTAGCCTAGCTTAGCAAGAATGAAACTGGAAAATATCTAGCCTGGCTCAAAATCTGCCTACCAGCTTCTCTAAAGTTCACTAATTAACGTTGTGTTTAGTGTGTTTTAATGTATACAAAAACAGAAGTGTAAAACCGCAATCTGTGGTTTTAAGGGAGGTTATCATTTAGACGGGCGCAGTAACTTACTGCAGTCTTTGCAGGTTACCTGGCAACGTTAAGGTGATAGCAGGACCCCACATATCTATCTATCTATCTATCTATCTATCTATCTATCTATCTATCTAGCTATCTATCTAGCTATCTAGCTTTCTATCTATCTATCATAACCCACAATAAAATCCCAATGTGTTGTTTTTACACTTTGGTTTGTGTCCTGATTGTTAAAATAAATGTAAACTGTATTAACCATTGGGTTTTATAACATTTAAACATTTAGACACAGTCAAACCTTACTGGTTTGGCCCTGCATCTGGTCTTTACGCTAAACTAAAATAAACTAAGCTGCTGGCTGTAGCTTAGCTGAATTTTAATCTTTTTATCGAACTCTCTGCAAGTAAGTGAACAGGTTCATTCAACAAAAAATTGAACCATCCCTTTAAAAATTAAGAATGAATCACCAACTGTGTCCTAAACAATAGCATGTGCTTGATCTTTATCAGATTGGTATAAAGCATCACAGTCCTGTCTGGCTCCTAAAAATGAGTGAGCAGTGTAATGAAATGTTACCTCGATCAGCCATTTCCATGCACAGGTCTCTATTGCAGCTTCAGCATAACGTGTGCTTAAGGTGCTTGTTGTGTACTGAAGCGCATGATTTCTTATCTAATGATGGTACACACTGCAAACATAACACATCATGTTAAAGTAAAATTAATACAGCTGCAGTTGGCAGTGATAGGACTTTCCCTAATGCACCTCTGCATTTTTATCTGACATTCATGAGCACTGACATGATTTTTCCACAGTGTTGTGCTTTGACAGGCAGATGGCTCTCTGCTGCACTGTCAGGACTACAATTTGTCCTCGCGGGGGAAAAAGGTTGAGGCTGGGAACAAGCTTGGACAGATATGTACCATACATCTACACGACAGACCTGCAGCATATGTGAGGTGAGTCAGCGCACTTCACTGGGTAATGAAAACTACAAAACCGATCTGTCATACACCTGCGAGGAAATCTGAACCAAATGCCAAGTTACATTGAGCTACTTCTAGCGTATAAACACTCCAAAAGAACCCTTCGTTCAGTGACTCCTCTAAGAGAGGCATGACATCATTCTTGGACAAAATGAAAGGTGCAAAAAAATGCCAATAATTTCAGACCTCTTAATTTGTGTTCTCAGTGTGAGCTTCTAAATGCTTCCTTATCCAAGCAGTAAAACGTGGGGCAAATAATATCCTTTGACAAACACTGCCTGGAGTTTCCTGTACACTAGATAATAGATCCTGCGGAGACTTGCAGACACACACACACACACACACACCCTCTTTTACCCACATTCAACTAAATGATAAAATAAACAAACTGAAAGACGGCCACTGTATGTATGGGCACTCAGATTCAACCCCCATACATCACAATCAGGGTGGTTTGTATACTGTAGGTGTTTAATATCCTGCATACACCTGTGCTAAACTTTAGATAAGGCATGCACTGCTTTACCTGGCCTCAGCATTCTCAGAATGCTTTATTTTTTCCCACGTTGAGCATATTCTGAATCTCGTTTCTACTGGGTGGGGACACAAATCAAAAAAACTTTTAATAACTATGAGAAACTTTGCAATGGGATTTTCACAGCCACTGCAAAAGATGAAAGGTTCTGTGCAGAATGGGGGCTCAGTCACTTTCTAACCCTGCAGCTCAGACAGTCACATAGTTTGAGGAATTAAAGCACAATTCAATTCAGAATAACATTCTTACTACAATGTGGATAACATGCACAATGCGACCTAACCGGGATTACAAGGCCCAGCGGATTTGTGCAAAGACTGTTGGTCTACTGTTGCAATGAAATAAACATTTTCAGATCCCGCAGGCAAATAATAATGCAGGATGAAAATCACACCTTGCAGGAGTGTCCCAGGTATCAGTGGCTATAATTCAAACAGGATGTACAGTAGCTACCTGTGTGTATTCCAAATGCCAGCACACAATGTGTTCTCAAAGCATGGGCAGACCACACACCTGTGACTGGTGCACCACAGTCTTAGTTGTTGATAAGTACTGATGATAATGCACTGAAAATGTCATTGTATTCATCTTTTCCATCAGTTATGATGGTCTTTAGGACTTTGCAGCTTCATATTAATCTTCCTCCGTTTCAGCAGCACCCACATTCCTTGGCTGGGGTGGCCAGTGTAAATGCAACAAGGGTAAGCGCCAAAAGGGGACTGAGGCTTTTTTGAGTGCTGTGACCTGCCTAGAACTTTGTTTCACAGTGTTCCTAAGTGATGGCATGCCTGCAGGGAGACAGTATTTACAGACACCCAGTGCCAGGGAGTGTTAAATCCCAGCATTCACAGGTGTCGAAAAAAGTACTGTAAGCATGGTAGATGTGCCAAGTGCTGTAGCAACAAGCCAACTAAACAACCATAGGAGAGATCAGACAAAGAGGAAAGCCAACATGTCTCTACAAGGTCATTTTTGTAGCCTCTTGGGCTGTTGCTGCTGGGACGGTATTTGTTTATCAAGCACAGAAGAGGCTGAATTACTTTAATTCTTAAGTGCAAGCAAGAACCTGTCGTCTGCTGCTGGACATAAGGTATATTAATCAGGCTCATTAAAACCATACAGAAATGTCAGAAAGAATACACAAAGAAACGTGGAAAAATGTGCAAGACATAAAAATAAAAGCTGAAAAATTCGCTTGTCGGTTTGCTTAGTATTTCATTGACAAAATGAGTAATTTCAAAATAAAGGTTTGGGCTAGCTGGATAGAAATATAAATAAATTAAAGACGTATTTCCCACAGATCAGTTTTATATTCAGCACTGAGAGTTTGTAGGCTATAGAGTATGATCATGACATGGCTGAATTTATTCAACTAAAACCCTCACTTTAGGAAAAAAGCAAGGGGGCGTTTACTTAAAAAAGAGCGAAAGAAGACACATTTACACAGTAAAACAAACACTGAATTTATTTTGGCTGTCTAATCTCACAAACTCGGTTTAAATGAATCAGAGTCATAGATTGCAAAAGGCAGTGATAAAAACAAAAACTTTAAAACCTTGTGCAGTGCTGGTTAAAATTCCTTACAGAGCTGATTACCAAAGGTCTTTCGCTTGGAGGCAACCAATTACGCGCATTTACGCACCCTTTAAAAATGTATTCACGCCACGCAGCAGCAAACACAAAATCCCCAGTTCATATGTGGATCTGAATTGTAGCTTTCTGTTCTAAATCCTAAACTACGTAGAGCAATGAAGGTAAACTTACCTTAGAAGGTGAAATGGTTCTACAGGAGTTAAAACAAAAGTTATTCCTTGCGCAGTCTTTAACCCCAAATCCTTACTATTTTATTGAAAAACTATTTTGGACCAGCGGGTGTGTGTGCTTGCGCTTAACTGTTCCACCTGGACTTTTACTCCTGCATGATCGGAGCGCTCATTAAAAGTGGAGGACGGGACGGGGCCAGAGTTTCCCCTCTTTGCCCGTCCCACTTTAGGCACACTGCTCTCTTCACCCATGCAGCAGAAGATCAGTAACCCGGGGCCATCAGGAGAAGATGCACAGACCATAGCAGTGCGTGCAAGCATCCTTTTGTTTGTTTTACATGTTTTTAGTTTTTTTTAGGACAGAAGCAGCCAACACATGTGGTATATTCATAGTTTTTGCACGCCCAGGGAATGGATATGCTTTATACTGGCAATTAAAGCTGCATATTTTTTTGTCATGTAAGGTAGGAAACCCAGCATTGATTCTGGTTATGTGTTCTGCAACTCACTCACCCCATCATCTGACTGAGAAATAAATCAACTAAGAGAAGTGTGTCAACTCTCACCAGAGTAATCACCCCTCCTCCACTAAATAAACCAATCAACACCTGTTTGGGAAACAGACACATCCACTGTCACTTTGTGGCTTTGTGGCTTTTGTCTGCTGGAGTGGTCTACTGTACATGAGCACTGCAACAGCCCCCCCCCCACACACACACTTCTCCCCTAACACACAGTCATATGTCAACCTCAACTACTCTAACAGGGAGAGCCTGTTAGTTTATTCTGATTGGCACACGCGCTGCTGCTATTATGCACTATATGGAGGGTTAAGCTGAAGCTGATTGCCATTTTGATTTAAAGGTCTTAAGGGCTGCTGTAAAAGAGCTCATTGTGCATGTTATTATGGTATTTTCACAAATGCAGAATCTACCATGGGAACATTTTTTTATAACATTAAACTTTCATGGCTCAAGTAAATAATTGCCCATGGATGTTGCTAGAAACGTTTTGTTTCAGAGTTGTTATTTCCAGTCAACGGTGCCAAGTTTGAAAGCTTTTCAGCTGTAAAACCACACCTATGGAAAAGTGGAAGAGTTTTTTGATTGAAAACTTTTAAAAATAGAGCCATGCTGCATCACCTGACATAATGCTTTAATGTATGGAGATGTAAAAATGGATATATTTCTATAGGCAAATGGTACTTGGCTAAGTTTAGTCTGGCATTTATCAGGGGATGATGGATATGTAGTAGATCTAATGGCATGAGTGCCCTCAAAGGCAGAATTTAGAGCCATCACAGTTAAGCTGAGGACAGCCCCGTGTTTCCAGATGTTGTTGTGCATCTGTGCATCATTACATTACTGATTGCACATCTCATCAGATGGAGATACTCTGAGAAAGTTTAGTTAAATCTGCAGGTACTCATTTGGATTGAATTGTTGCAAAAAAAAAATTTTAAATCATAAAAAATGTAATTTCAACAAGTGCGACGTGAGATTCAGAAAATAATTTACTAACACTGGTTACACATGCATTATTTATTAACACGGGTAAGACCAAAAAATACAAAAATACTCTTAATCTCCCCTTGTAATCAAGTAAAATGTCTTCAGAGCCTGTCACACCAGTACTGCGATGTTTCAATATGTGAGGGCAGGTCAATGTGGAAGACCCCCTGTGGGTTAATTGGAGGAGTCTGAGATGGGCGGTTGACCCCTGAGTTGCTTTCAGCATTGGATGCTGCATATTTTGCCTCCAGCTTCTGGACAGGAATTGATGCAGGTGGGCCCCCAGCTTTGGGTTTGATGTTTTGAAAGTATTTCAGACGCACCACGTCCCTGCGCTCTCGTGTACACGGCAGCAGCACAGAGACGTCCTTGCGAAACTTGGAGCTCATGCCGAAGTAGATGAGCGGGTTGTAGAAGCTGGCAGACTTGGCAAAGAGACGGGTCATGATGCTGGTTGTGTTTGGCACATGGAAGCCCCAGGCTGACCACATAGACACCACTGCATATGGGGACCAGGCTATGATGAAAGCTGTGCAAATTACAATGGAAATCTAGAGAAAAACATGAGGGAACAATTGTCAGGACGTGAATATAGTTAGAGGAGATTTATTGTAGACAGGACACTTTTAAGTAGAGCTTTAAAGATTCTCATTTTACTTTTCCAATCAAGTCTCTCTAATAAAAAAAAACCTCAAAAATAAACTTGAATTTTTTTCCCTACCCTTGTGACATCTCTCTCCACTTTCCTTTGATGTATGGTGATGAAACCTTCCGCTGACATGGCGTTAGTGCTTTTCACTGTGTTGATGATGGAGACGTAGGCGAAGAGCATGATCATCACAGGGATGAAAAAGCAGGAGATGAGGATGGAGATGATGTAGGACTTGTGGATGGTGGAGTAATTGGCTTTGGACCAATCCACCTCACAAGTGCCATAACCTCGATCTAAGGAACAGAGGACACAGAGGTCAGAACAAGGCTTTTGATATAAAAGTCATATACGCCTTTCTTTTGTTAGATCAGTGTGTGAGCACAGACCTGTGTAGCTGCCCCAGCCCAGCAGTGGAGCAACAGACCAAAACATCGCTCCGGTCCAAATGCAGATGAGCGATACGGCAATGGTGTTAATGCTGATACAGTAGGCTGCAGAAACACACAGCAGTATTATAACATCACATTCCCAGGTTATGGAACAGATTGTGTGATAGTTTGTAGGTTGAAAAGGTTAAATGCTATGACCTTGGCAAACGCAAGACAGAAAAAGTGAGAGGCACTTGAATATGCAGCATTCTTGACTTGTTATGAATGTCAAGATCGTGACATTTATTGAACAATGATGCCTTTTCTTATGAAAACGGCTTTTGCAAACATCTGAGACTGAAAAGAACCTCTGTTGACAAAGCACATATTGCATTATATTCAGGGGAAGAAAGAATATCAACTTCGGAGCAACGCTTGTGTCTCCTATGTCAATAAACCACACAAAGAAGCAGTACAGTTTATGAAAGAGGTTTTCATACAACATACAACATACCACACCTTTGTTGCTACAGGTTACTTGGCTTTGTCAGGCTGAATTACCTTATGTTGTTGCTTGGCTACCTACTCAAGTTTACCTGGCCTAAATTCTTTTAATTTGGACATAAAATCCTCTTGCATTTGTATGATTGTATGATTTACATCTATAGCTGTTGCCGTTGCAGTAGATCAGCTGTACTCTGGCATATAATACATTTGATAGCACAACCACCAATGTAAAAAGAAAACCACACAGTTTCCACAGCTTGTGTTTTACAGCCACAAACACAGTAAAAACTTTTATGCCAGTTGCTCAACTTAATTTCCATACAATTAAGACATTCTTCAGCCTCAGTTACAGCCAAAAATAGATCACTTCAAGTTAACCTAATGACATGTTGGCGAAGTGTAAATGAAATTGCTGGAGAGAAGTGGTAGTAATTTCCACAGCTGAAATCGGTAATAAGGTTTCATTAGCACTGAAAAAACCCTTCTCTGTCAGATAAGAACAGCTGGAATGTGAGGTGGGCAGACACGCTGGTCTGAAGCTTTCTTTATGTCTTCTAATTTGAATTTCAGGGTGGTTTCAGCTGACCTTTGTTTGGGTGGCATCCCTTGATGTATCTGGTGATGCTGATGACAGTCAAGGTGTTGATGCTTGCAAGGCCAAAGAGCAAGGTGAAGAAGCCATCTACCTGGAAGAAAACAGAGAGAGCGGTTGGTGAATCATTACATCCCATCTGTAAATGTCTTTGAGTAGAGATTGAAGCCTCTGGCATTGATCCATTGCCAACGGTTCCAGACCTTTGTCTGCTGAGTTGGTTTTGCTTTGGACTTTATCAGGGCACTTCCGGCCTTTTGGCCAATATGCTTCAGACCCAAATTTCCTCTGAAATGAACTGCAGGCTTTTTAACTGGCATGATCAGCAGTGGGACATTTTTATTTTATTTTTATTTTACAGCTGTTATTACATTTTCCTTGATTTCCACAAAAATCTGGTGGAGAAAAAGTTCAAAGACTGCCAAATGCATTGAACCATGCAGCTTTTTTAGCATTACGTCCATTGTTTCGGAAGATGATCTTTTAATCACAGCTCTCCTTAAAAGGTATTATACGACTGGGTTTCAGTCTGGCTCCAACTGTGCAAAACCCAGCTCCCTACTGTGCCATTTCCAGGTGAAACAGATCAGTTAAGGGCTCTGATCTTCTTTAGTCCTAATCCCATTACTGTCAGTCATCACGTTTTTACACCCTCACATTCGACAGATTACCTAACTGAACGTCTGGACCAGAACGGTTTTCATTCAAGACATTTTCTATTTATTTTTTACATGTAAGAATTTAGGACAAGGACATTAGGACCATGGCTTTGTAGTGTTTTACCTATGAGTCAATCTGGGTTCAACAGAAAAGACATTGTGAAATTGGGATCACAGAACAAGTATCATAAAAGTAATGACTTAAAATCAGAGTACTTTTTATACACTTTGTACACTGCTTTGTCAATCCTTTCCCTCTATTACCCTTTGCAATGTAAAAGGTTCCCAGACTCTATCATATGTCCTGTCCCATAAGGTTTAAAACACAGGGCTCTGGCTCAGCTTGCAACTGGTCATGTCCCATCATGCTCCATGCAGTAAGCTGCTAATGCTTCTCAGATGCCTGTCTCCTTCAACTTCCTGTTCCTTCCCTCCTCTATTTCTGTCACCTCTTACTTGCCCCTCATTTACTTATCATAAGTCCCAGGGGGACGGTGAAATGAGTGGGGCGTACTGCTGCTATCCCAATATTTCTTCTTCAACTGAAAACCTGAGATTGGACGCTTGAGAGATCATCTCAGTGGATGTACTGACGCTTAAAAGCAGCAGACTGCAATTTGCAACATCTACAATATCTCTCTCACTCAGATTTTGGGGTTTACAGTTCTGAGACTGACAGTACTCTAGTTACACCAACTTGTTTTCGTTCACTTGCGGATATCACGGCTTCCACCACAGCTAGCCTTGAGCAAGAAAAATACCCTGGATGAATTCCAAGCTAAAGTATGACAACAATTTCATTTCAAGCTGAGGCTGTGGGAGAAGGAAAAAATAAAAATTCTTAGAAATTACACACACCTTATCATCTGTTTATTTAATACAGATTACATTTCAAAATTCAGCAACATGAGAACATATGATTAAATCATGCAATTATGTCTCTCATTTGCTTCTCATATGGTTGTTGAAAGGTGCCATGCTGGTTGAAGAGTTTTCTCCATTTAAAGGCCTCCACAGTGGTAATCTTATTACAGATTTAACCTCCAGCCCACATGGCTACTAGCGTAATCCCTTGCATACGCACACGCACATGCACACGCGCGCGCACACACACACACACACACGCACACGCACACGCACACGCACACGCACACACACACATACACATACACATGCACACTCACACAGATTCCCTTAATGTGCTTCATTAATTGGGATTCACCCAAGAGAGCAGATGTATGAGTTTCTTGCAACTCTGCACAGTCATCACTTTCAGACCATTTCAAACAAACATTCCTGGGATTTGGCTAATTAGTGCTACAAACTGCACCACAATATACAGTAAGATTTGGTAGTAAATGCATATAGAACATTACAGTATTACTTAATAACGTAATAAGTAACTCTTTTAAATCAAGTAATTTCTTGGTGAAGCTTTTACCTGGCATGTCCAGATGGAAGTGATCAAATATCCATCATCCTTAAAGATATTGAATATTTCTAGGATCCCTCTAGAGTAGCCAAATATGGAGATGCAGGCATCAGAGATGGCAAGATTTAAAGTGAGGAAATCTGTTGACTGAAGCGAGGTCCGCTGTCTATACAGGACAAACATCACTAAACTGTTTCCAAACCAGGACAGCCATCCTACAGAGAGACAAACATACAGCATATTCAGTGAATATTTAGTCACCCACATAATGTTTAGTATAGTGTAGTACAGTAGGGTATAGTATAGTACAGTAGGGTAAAGTATAGTATAGTACTGTATGGTATAATATAGTATAGTATGGTATGGAATGGTAAAGTATAGTATAGTACAGTATAGCATGGTATGATATGGTGTGGTATGGTATTAGAATATAGTATATTCTAGTATATAGAATAGTATAGTAGAGTATGGCAGGGAATAGTATACTCTAGTTCATTATGGTATGGGATGGTATTGTGTGGTATGGTATATTATAGAATCGTATAGTAGAGTATGGTAGGGATTGGTATGCTCATACTATAGTATGGTATGGTACGGTATGATGTGGCATGGTAGAGTCAATTATTGTAGAGTAGAACATAGTATAGTATAGTGTAGCATAGTATAGTATAGTACGGTATAGTAGAGTAGAGTGTGGTAACGTAGAACATGATATAGTATAGTGTATTTTAGTATGGTATGGCATAGTAGAGTAGAACATGATATAGTATAGTGTAGTTTAGTATGGTATGGTATAGTAGAGTCGCACAAGGTATAGTATTTTGTTGTACAGTATAGTAGAGTATTGTGGCGTAGACCATGATATAGTATAGTATAGTGTAGCATAGTAAAGTAAAGTGAGTAGTAGATTTATGTAGATGATTGTACTGTATTGCAAAGTAGAGTGTACAAATGTGGATCACATAATTGTACAGTATAATGAAATACAACAGAGTAGAGAATTGCATGGTATAGTAATGGATTTGTACAGTATATATAGTGTACAATCATCACTAATCTGATTCATTTGAAGTTTAGTGAGATAGCGTTGAAAAGTGTTATCATATTATATTATAGCATAGTATAGTAAAATGCAAAAACAGTACAGTAATATAGTTGATTGGAGCACCGGGAATTGTAACCACGTCTTTTTAAAGTTTAGTATAGTTGAGCAGAGAGGTGTATATACAGTAGTAGTAGTGTTGTATAGTACAATATACAAAGTTGGACTGCATAATTCCATTGTTTAGTAAAGTAGAGTAGAGTAGAGAAGAGCATAACAGAACACAGTAGAGAGTGTAGAGTATTGTAGGGTATAGTGAATTGTGCTGTTGGGGTATGGTGCTTAAAAGAATCTAAAATTATACAAACCATACAGAGTAGAGCTATACGATGTTTGCTGCAGGTTCATAGATTTGCTTCCATTCTGTCAATTCATGGAGGCATTGGCAGGGTACCAGGATCAGCACAACATAGTTATACAGTATGCATGACACAATTACATTTCATGCATTTATTCATTCATTACATGATTGATTCGTTCATTCATTCAGTATAGTATAGTATTTTACAGTGTAATATACAGTTGTGTAGTATAGTGTAGTATATACAGTATAGTAGTGTTGTATTTTGAGCATGTTTAGAAGCTTAAAAACACGTTTAAAACTTGCCCTGTTTAAGCCTGTTGGGTGCTAACTCTAGCAGGAGGTTAACACGGTGTAGGCAGCACTGATTGTTTTTTTATTTTCTTGCTACTGACAGCGTTCCAAACTTCCAAACAACAGAGCTACATGTTGGAATTGACCGGAATTCTCCTTTAATGTGTAACTCTTACTTACAAGTGTTCGTCCTTAGGGATTTAAAGGACAAAACTATTTTTGAGAGGGTGTATTTTTTTGTGCAAAAGTTAGTTTTAAACTAAAAGAAAATATTTTAAGCATTTTGTCAGTAGTTTACATATTCCTTTTCATTTACATTAATCTAGTGTACGTTTCAGTAGTACAATGCACAATGGTTTTGACATGGGCATTCTTTATGAATCTACTGTTGCAACCTTACATTTCAAGCTATGTTATATTCCAGTATAATGGTTGACTTACCCAACACTATCAGATAGACTCCAACGATGGTCTCTCCTTGTTCGGACAGTGGGGGGTCTGTATGCAGAGTGCTGAGGTTATTGTTCCTCCATGGAATATTTACAACTTTCACAGGAAAACCCTTCAATGTTATTTCCATGGCCTGAGTTTTGATGCCAAGGCATGAATCCTTGCTGTCCTGTACGGTAGCTCTGCTCTCCCCTGATTTCAACTGTGTTTCACCCAAAGGAGAGACCAGTCAGTCGTTTTAAATCCAGCTTAGACAGAATCCCTAATACCTCACCACTCACTGTCTCACTCAATGATTGCACCTGTAATCCTATCTATTCCTTAGCAACTAAGCAGATCAAGATTTTGGGTGGAAATCCAAGCCAACAGGGAAATGTCTAGTCAGCTTCGGACCACTAATGGAAATTATCTCTAGTGGGACTTCATTTAGCTTAAATTAATAAAAGTCCCTAGAGAATCATCCTCACACAGAGACTCTTTAAGGTCCTCAGCAGAGTCCAAACTTACCAATGCTGAACTTTTTTTAATAAAGTACAAATTGCTGACATTTGTTAATCATTTATTTTGCTGTTTTCCAAGAATATTTGTTGTGAAGGCAATTGTGTTGAATAGCCAACTCAGAAGTTGGATGTTGAACGTTACCGTCAAGACATCAATACAGAATAAGGATTAAAGTTATACAGCATGTCCAACTTTCCGCCAAATCCATTTGTAACATTCTGAGGATGTTAAATAACCAAAAAACATTGGTAAAAACCTTCTTTCTAAGAGCCAAATCCATTATGCTGAGGAGTTTATGAAATGTCCAAATTCCTTTTATCTGAGCTTAGCTCAGTTTATTGTAGCTTTTGTTGTTATAAATTTGAAATATTTTCTAAAATTTATTTTAATTGATATATTAATATGAATCTTGAGCCAGCAGCCTGTTCATAGTGTACACTGTACAGTTCATAGTTCAAAGCTTCATAGTTACTGTACAGATACTGTATGTATCGATCTTCTCAGTTAACTTTACAAGAAATCCTAAAAGCGTGTATCCCAAAATGTCTATTCCAAAACTCACAAATATTCTCAACAATATAATTTAAGAAGTATTCATAAATTGTATGTTCAAAGTCCCTACAGACCAACATAGGGAAACATCTTGTCACTTTATATTGTCTGGAGGCAGTGTGTAACAGCAACAAGCTGTTCAGTCTGGCAACAATTTATGTCATCCTAAACATTCAAAAAATCCCTTTATACTTTAAGAGTCCTGCACCAATGATTACTGACCGGCACCTCGTCTCCAGAGACATGTTCCAGTTTTCACTAATCACTTCCATTTAGAAAAAGGTCGTGTAGGTGACAACTTTTAGACCTGCCAGTGTGACTGCATTTAGCTAAAATGTAGCGCACATTCATTTAAATGAAACGACAGAAGTATCATTTGACATCTAATGAAGTCAGTGTGAACCAATGTGCACGCTGACACATTCACTGTGCTCTGATGTCAGTGTGAGAGCATCTGAAAGCCTTCCATGTGATTTACAGTATTACAGTCAGCAACAAGTATCTATTAGAAGAGACTTTTGTGGATTTCACTAACAAATGCTGGTCAGGTTTTATTGATTAAAAACCTTTTGTTGCGCGTAAATTTACAATTACACCACGTCTCCCCTCCTCCAGCCTTCCCCTCTTCACAGTGAGCTTCTCTGTGGCAACACACCTACCGAAGGGGTAACCTGAACCGCTCCCCTCGGTCTGTGTTTAGATCACAGTGTGCACCTTGTTTCCCTCCTCTAGCCGCCACAGAGCAGCTCTCCTGGCCCTCAGGATGTGGAGGGAAGGGCAGAAGCTGCTGCTGCTGCCAGTTGCCTCGATGCTACCGAGTCCTCCTCATCAAACCTTTTCTTTGAGCCTCTGAAAGCCAGTCCAGAGAGCGTGATGGAGCTGAGGGGAAAGTGAACCTCTGACCCCAACTGTCACCCGTCCAGCAGCAAACACTGAACCCAGTCATCGCTCACCCCCACCTTCACCCAGAGACGCCACACGACACGAGCTTCGGCTCTGCAGTGATCCCTGCGTATGCAGCCCTGAGAGAGGGGGGTTTTCTGATGCCTCTGTGGTATGAGTCTTCTGGTTAAAGTGGATAATGTGATAATGGTTGTGGGAGTAATCGTGCAGAAACCTCTGCACATGTTTTTGGTTTCTAATGCAAACTTGGCGTTAAGGTTAACGTAATTGAAGAATGATCTTCGCACCTACAGTTGTTTAGAATGCCTTCCTCTTACAGGGAAAGTGAAGACATTAGAATGACTGGCAGCAAGCATGCAGCGCTTCTCGGGCCGTCAGTGTTGAAGACAGCTGCTACTGAGATTACACTGTTTCTAAGCTAACGGGTCAAAGGCCAAAGAGGAACCAGCACTTAACAGCAAGAAAACTGTGAAAACCTTCAACAGTAAACATAAGACAAGTGTGTTAAGGCAGGATCTAGCATTCAGTCCATAGTTGTCCAGACATTGATGCTCTGTTTTCTGGCAAACATCCATCTTTATTGGCCGGGTTGGATCAGTGGGTAAAGCAGGCGCACTTATGAAATATCAAATACCTGATCAAATAAAGTTGGAAAATATGAAAATAATCTTTAAACATTTAACTTATATGGTTTGCTAAACTAAGCACAATGCAGTGACTCATACTGTACACTGTACAATCCTCAGGTGTTAGCAGGAAGACATCAAGATTTGCTTAACTGATTTGGCATGTGTGTGTGTGTGTGTGTGTGTGTGTGTGTGTGTGTGTGTGTGTGTGTGTGTGAAGCTTGGCGATTACAGTGCAGTCACAGTGGGCCACTGTATCATTAGGCTTATGATGATTACTCTCTCTCTCTCTTTCCCTCTGTGTGTGGAGGGAAGCCTGGGATGTGAGGTTAAAAGCTCATACGTTTCCAAATGGAAAATCACAGACACAGATACTATTATGAGGGTGTGTGTTAAAGGCTATGAGCTGTCTGAGGGCAACAAAGCCTCTCTTCACAGAGGACACAGGCTACACCAGGTCAAGAGACCAATACAGGATCTGCTTAAAAAGGTCCACACACTTGCTCTCTCCCTGTCACTGAACGAGACACACAGGGACTGCTTGTATGAAGGCTCCACACGGTATGGAAGTAAATGGCTTGACTGTCATTTCTTGGGTCAGTCTGTGCATGATATTGGTATTTTCTCCAATACAGCAGTAAAACGTTTCTATACTTCCTTTTAGTTCACAGTTATTAAAAGAATAAGAACAATATTTTGGCCAACATGGCCTCCGGTTGTCAAGAGAAAGTCTGGCCTTTTTTTGTTGCCACTATAGAGGCCTGTGGACTCGTTACTTCTTAACATAAGGATTTCAAATCTGCTCTAAATGAGTTTTGATGTAAAAATAAAAATGAATAAAATGTAGCATATTTTCAGAAAGAGGATGACAAATGTAAAGCAACATCCAGCTGGCTCACAGGTGAAAATGGCATAGGTCCAGTAACAAAATCCTATAAACCACTTCTGCCTGCCCACAGCATGTTCACACCTTTTTCTCAAAGGGTTTGAATCTGTTCGCAGTGATATTGGTTCTCAGAAGTGGGCTCGTCATGTTACTGTGTAAGCTTGATGATGCATTATTACAACACATGCATGATGTTGTGCATACAAAGTCCACAGGAAAGATTACATTAAGTCGGTGGATACAATTTGGATGATATGGCTATTAGACTTTATAATTAAGGTAAGATCTGGACAGTGTGATAAACCCACTCTTGAGATTCATGGTACAGCTCTCAGATTCTTGCAATGCTTCTCGAAAGTCAAAAGTTTGTGAAATCCCTCAGTGAAGTGCACAGTTCATGCAGTGAGTTTACCACAAGTACAAAGACTGGACTGTGTTTCCTTTTACTCCCTGCACCAAAACAGGTCTCTGCCCTGACGAGGCAAGCCTGCATAGAATTACTTGAAAAAAGTGCATGCTGTTACAAAAGCTTTTGTTTCACTGTCTACGACTTAAACACAGGAAAACAACACTTCGATATTAATGGTTTTATCTGTAACTAACAAAATTAAGGAGAAAGTGATTGCATTGTTATCTCACATGCTTTTTGCAAAATACCCCATAACAAACCCAATATGGAAAAGAATAGATTAATGGTTTAGTATGCATTTAAAAGGAAATTAGTGAACACAGGCTCTGTATCAAGCCCAGTGAGCGATGTGGATTAGTTTTGTGGCTCAAGATCTTTGGCTCTAAACCACAAGCAAACATTTATTCGGGCAATGCATCCACTTTGCAATTTCTCTTCCAGAGTCTGTTTGTTTAAGCAGGTAAGTTATGTAAGTATGTCTTATTGAGGGCTGAATACATGCCATTCCCGAAGGGGTCTGGACATCAGCTTTGACACGAAGGGAATGAATGCGGAAATGTAAATCCGCAGACAAAACTCTACTTCCTGTTGGGATATGGACACAATTTGATACAAAAGGTCTTTTCCAAAGGACAACTAAAGCTCACGCTCATGCCTTCAGACATAGAAAAGAGGCTCTTTAATTGACACCCTTTCTGCTTGGCCAACTGTTTTGATGTCTGATAGACAGACATATATACATGCAGACAGACGGACAGACAGACAGACAGACAGACAGACAGCTGCTTAGCACACTGGAGAGAGCCCTTTGTATCAGCTTCTTAGGTGTGAGTAAAAGGTTTGTGCTTAGACACTGGACTCTCCTTTGACCTTCTCATGGTGTCTGTCCTCATCATGCATTCTGGGAGCATCATGGGGACTTTGGAGAAGCGGGAGCGTCGAGTCTTAGTTGAATAAAGTTTAATCCAGCCAACTTTATCAAATGATGAGCGGCTCGGCTTAATGTTAAATCTTAAATCTTTCACAGTGACCTTTGTCGACCTTTGCAACTGCATGGCCTATTTCTCAGTCAAAATGTTATCAAAAACAGGTTTTGGTTAACTATTTTTGTAGAATAAGATTGTATTCCGAATGAGCCGCCATCACGGTCGGTTTTGTAATCCCGGAGCAGCCAGACCCACGTGAGGCGTTCATCCAATCAGCTGCTGCAGCTGTTGTAGGAGGGTGTAGACCATTTTCTTTGCTTGCCAGTGGTCATTGAAGAGAAAGTGGTGGCAAGCCCACTTGCGTGCAATGCTGGGAAGCAGGGCGATCCCATCCATGAAAACAACGCGTATATGGACACGTACCATTTCAAGTTGAGGAGATTAGTGACCTACCTATAGTCCATATCCCTGATGATTCATGCAAGGGATTGCTCCAGTGACGGCGGGAGATCCGCTGGATGTCTCTTATTTTCAGCCGGCTGTCCCTCACCTTCTGCATTTATTGTGTTAGCATTCTAAACTTTGGTCGATTTATGAGGACTAGTGTTAACTGCTCCTCAGATCTCTGCAGGGTAAATCCAAACAGCTAGCTAGACTCTCTGTCCATGTTCCACCAAAGCAAGTTCCTTCCCGAGGTGATTTTGCAGAGGCATCGTTGTTGTATCCGGCACTAAGACGATTGTGACTGGTTTAAAGAAATACCAATAAACCAGAGCATGTCGGATCATCCCAGAATGCTGTGTAGACTAGACAGACCTCGCTCCCCAGCGCTTTGAAGGTGTAGGCCAGGCAATGCTGCACTGAGGAGCTACAGCTGCAGGAGCCTGACAAACTGACAAGCTATTACACTGCAGATCTCTATGGAGCCCACCTGTCCCCCGACCTGATGTGTTACTTGTAACACATGAGCGCCTCTGTCAATGGCGGAAAGAAGTAAACAATCTTGAAACTGTCAGTCAAGATCAAAGTCACATCAAACAAGCACTTCAAATCTCCTTCAAAAAGCGTGACCCTGTTAACAACTTTTGGACGTTCTCAGCAGTCCGGACGCCCCATCAGGGTCGCTGAGTTGACCTCGGTGTGATAGGAGGTTAGTGAGTTGCACCATTATTCTCTCCCTCAGCAAAAAGTTGTTATCTCTAAAGATGACACTCACTTGACCCGTGACACATGCCTGTTTGAGTCTAATTAAGAAGGAACAAAACTATTTTCAAACTGACCTGCTGACCGCTGGGTGAATGTGGCCCCTTCAAGGCCCCTTTAAAGCCTCTGGTTATCAAAAGAACATTATAGAAATGTGAATGCACTAAACCAACTGAATCGCCCTATTCATGCTTATAGAAAGTCTGTTCATTTACACATTGTGCTTATTCACATTTAGGGTCACAGAGGACTGGAATATAGCCAGCAGGCTTTGAATAGACAGTTATTGTTCAAACACATAACTACATGTCATTTAGGGAATAGTTTAATATTTTGGGAAATATGCTTATTCACTTTCTTGCCAAGAGTTAGATGAGAACATTAACTTCATCTGACTCTCAGCAAGAAAGTGAATAAGCACATTTGTATCAAACTATTCTTGTAAAGTGTTAAGTCTACCCGACATACGTGTCTATAAGAAAAGGAGAACATACATGGTCATGGATAATCAAATACATTTTGATCTCTGTTAATTAATCACACAAAGGTCCATTGATCCCCGTGGAGAAAATAGGTCACAGTGACAGCAATAGACACTAGAAAAATACAAAAGCGGTGACAACAATGCAAAAACAATAACAACCAAAGGACGTATAAAGCCTAATCTAAATTCAAAATGATCTATGATACACAGCATGTACACATGATGTACATTTACATGATAAATGTGTACAAGTGAGGTGCACTGGGCACAGGGAATAAATTTGCATGCATGTGGTACAAAGATGGATAGATGCACATGGTGAATGTAGGGAAACAAGTTTGTCTTTTCACCCTTTTTCTCTGTAGTTCATTTCCATATGTGAAGGAAAATCTTCCGGAGCCTGGTCTTACTTGAAAGGAAGCGCTTCCGTGAGCACCTGGACAACATACCAGACGGTTTGGATATTGACTCACTTAAGCATTCAACGCCCAGCTGTAGAACACCTGACAAGATCTGGGCTTCCACTCAAAATACCAGCCACATGGTGTTGTATGTTAACAGTCAGATGCTGATAGAACAGATGAGCCAAGAGATCAAATACTCTGACAGATCTCCCTTGTCTCAGTTAAAATCTGTCTAACCAGTTCTCACAATCTGGTTTGAATCCCAGTCCAAATTTACCTGTCTCATTAATCAGAAAGTAACACCACATAAAAATCTGAGCCATCATAAATTTGAGTGATGAAAGGAGAAGGAGTAAGGATAGAATCAATTACCTCATCCTGTCAGGATTCCAGTGGCATATGTCCCATAAATAATGCCTCCTGGTATTACATCAGCCCAGTTAATAATCTGATATGATGTAAAAATCAGATACAATTTTATAGCTGATATATTTTGATTACTTAGCTCACTTTACTCACAATTAGATCAGCCATTTGTGAAAACAAAATGTTATATGTAATTGTCAACAATGTGTTGTCAGTAAAACAAAAAGTTTAAGTTAATATGGCAAACATGTAAGCAAACAGCTTATTCACACTTCCAGCAGTCACTTGGCAACATTTAGCATGTTTCTGGCCACTTGGTTAATGTAAGTCCAATATTCACCCTTTTTCAGCTCTGTTGTTGGTCTCTACCAACTCCTGAGAGACATATCTGGCTTTTAAGATGCTAAATGTTTCACTATGTTCACCAGCTAGTATCTAACTGTGTCTGTGTGCCCTTTGATGCTGAGCAGATAGTGTACAAAGTGTTTTTAAAGCTTTTTCTATAAAAAAAAAAGGAGTAAACCAAAACGGTAAGTAACGGACCAGACAGCTAAACAATGAGCTAAAACTCATTATAAAGCTCAGAGTGGAGCTGCAGATTCAGGTGATGATTCTCTGTAGGTTCACCACTACAAGTGACTCCTTTCACATGGTCAAATTGCTGTTCAATGCTTGGAATATCCTCATAATCAGAGAAAACTGCCATGTGTGAAACAGGTGCTCTTCCTTTATGCTTATTAATGCTCTTTCAAGATTTTTAAATACACCTCTCACTGTGGTAACAAGCTCTATGACTGCCAGCCTTGAATGACTATGCATTACGATGCCAGTTATCAGTAGTGCCACTGGGCACATTGCGGAGGTTAATTCACACTTTACTTTAATTATACAGTGATTTACACAGGATGCTGCAATAGTGCACATTAAACTTTATAACCCTTGGTGCTGTGCTACCCTATGATATATCAAAACCCCCCAACTAAAACATCTGATAATCACTGCAGTCATTTACTGTATACTAGCTGAGGGTTTCTTCCAGTTCCACATGAGGTAGTCAAAATAGCATCAGTTAAAAAGTAGTTTCCAGATCCAGCTTTATCTGTGATTCAGCCCTTTTACATTTCTCCTCAGTGACATACTATACTGTGTGTGTAAAGTTGAGTTTGCTTTTTGACTCAGTCTATGTTTACTGTGCCCCAAAGTGAAATCCTGAATCACTGTGAAAGATGATGTGATAGATTCTCAAAACAGCATCTTAAAGAGACCCCATTCCCCAGCAGACACATCATGGTCTGATGTTGTGGATGAGAAGGCCTCTGTTTTACAGTTCATGTGACAGAGGTCAAGGTCTGCTCCTCCTTGACAACATGTCTAGTTTTAAGACCCAAGCTCAAGCACAGAGTCTGATCCAGCAGGGATATTTTCTATCATGGCAGCTATTCATGGTAATACAAATTGAAGAGTTCATTCCACATAGCAAATATTGATATGTTTGCATGAAAATGGGAAATGTTGTTATTTAAATCACGTCACTCCACATAGCTCCGGTTCACACTTGTACGTGAGTGATGACGTGTGATTGGATCTCACTTCCCTGCTCTATAAGCAAATGAACACACATATTATTCCAGACCGAGACCAAAGGCGTTGTTGTTTTTAACTGGTGGGAGGCAGCAATGCACTTCCAGTGCCTAGTCTGCCGGAAATTAAAAGAAGAAAATCAAAACATAACAGACTGGGTCTATTCCAGGCAGATTCCAATGTCCCGGTTGTGATAAAAATCTTTCAGTTTCCGTTGTACTGACTCAACCCAAATGGAAGTAGACAGTATGTTTTGTGTGTGCTCCATCCACCAGAATCCATTTTGCTTCTTGTTTGGCCCGTTGTAGCGCTTTAATATGACACCTTTGTTGGAATGTGAATGAGTACGTACTCATGCTTAGAGGACATCACTTGAGTCGGCGGTCCTTCAATGTGGCCCAGCACATTACTTAAAGAATGTTACCATATCCTCTCCGAGTGTGGTCTGAGCGGTTAGATCTCAATGCGTGCTCAATGCGTCTTGTACTTAGAGCTGTCCCCTTGTGATTGTCAGATCACCCAAGATGCATGTTAATGCCAGGTGTGAACAGGGCCAAAGTGACACAACACCACAAAATGCCTGCTGTGCTGTGAGACGCTGTGAGATGCTGTCGGGCACAGAGAGATGAAAGAACTTCAGGCCTGTTCCTGGGCGTGTGGCCAAGACAGTCTGCTTTAAAACATCCTGATGAAACTAAACCTCTCCGTAGGCTCTTTCACCAGAATTTCTTTGATAGATTTTGATGTCTTGCACAAATGGACAATAACGTGTAATCAAATGCTTAAAAATACAGTATGTTGAATGAATCATGATAAAAAGGCACACATGACATTATCAGGTGATTGATTGACGCATGATGCAATTTATATGATGAGGGAATGTGCAATGTGAAAAGTTTAAGCTTCTAAAGATTTTTGGTTATGTTGTTGACATGAACTGAAGTCGTATTACATGTCACATTTCATATTCATAAATAACCTTGCTTTTTATGTTTTATTTTAGATCACTGAAGGAGGCTTACAGTATGAATGCCAACATGTTCGGATCTGCAAACCTGTTACTCTTCAAACTGCTTCAGTCCTGTTCTATTGCTAATGCCACTTCAGGAATGTGTATTTTGCTTAACTCTCTCAATACCTGCCAAATCAAATCACATTCAAAAAGCCTACATTTATTGGCTTTCATCTTTGCCCATACCTATCCCACCACACAAGGGCGTAGCACAAAATTCTAGACCCTGTAGATAGGCGTTCTCTATGGACCCCTCACAGCATCCACAGCTTTTTATTAAAGTGCCCATATCATGCTCATTTTCAGGTTCATAATTGTATTTTGAGGGTGTTCCAGAATAGGTTTACATGGTTTAATTTTCAAAAATCACCATATATAGACTGAAGCCAGAAGACATTCAGAAACCCGTATCTCACTTAAAACAGCATAGATGGTTTTTTCTAAGTTTGTAGGTGTGTGGAAGCACCAGAAACACAAAATAACACCCCAAATCCCAGAAAAAGGGATTTTTTTTCATAATATGGGCACTTTAAAGCATCTTTGTATACTCAGTCCCCTTTATCTTACGGTCCGATGCCCCTGTCATCACACAAAAGAGAAGTTGGAGAAGAGTAGCTGTGTGTGCATTGTGATGCTGATTTCAAAGACTTTAGCAAGTTGCTTAAAGCTATATTCGTAACTTTTTTATATTAATACAAATCTGTTACATTCAAGCCCTTGCCAGATGAGTTGATACAAAGCTAATTAAGACTATCAGCTTCACAAAACACTCAGTATTTCTTAGCATGGCTGTACACAGAAAATAGTGTCATCCGGCGACTTTCGCACGCAGGAACTCCAGTGAATACAATTACCTCTTCTGAACATTTCATCATGTTAATTAATCCTCCATGTACTCCTTGGCTACTACCACCTACGTTGGGAAGGGGTGGGGTTGCGTGCGCAATTACAAAAGGCTTGTACCATGTGGCTGCAACAACAGTGGTGTTGTTATTACTTAGAATTCCTCATGGGGGCGACATAAACTGTGCACTGTAGCTTTAAGATATTATTTTATCAAGAAGAAGAATTTATTGGCTGATTGATAGTCATTCTCTGAGTCAACTCAGTCAATTTGCTTTAATTAGGTTTAGTTTTAGTTTTTAACCGTACTAGCAGCGTAGCTGTAGGGATGGCAATATCGGTTGGTTGATGACCAACCGACATCCTTGATCCTCTGACTTCTCATTGTCCAATAGTCAAAATAACAACATTCACATCATCCTCAGCTATACTTGTGTATTTTTGTGCTAATTAGCAAATGTTAGCAAGCTGGCAAGCTAAACTAAGATGTTTAAGATGGTAAATATTATACATGCATGCTAAGCGTATTGGCATTGCCGTTGTGAGCATGTTACCATGCATATGTTAGCATTTAGCTTAAGGCACCACTGTGCTAAAGAACAACCTCACAGAGCTGCTAGTATGACTGTAGAGTCAGTCTTGTTTACGTGTAGTTTATGGCTGTGACACCATAGTCACCCCCTTGTTTACTCTTTTACTACTCCCTATATAGTGGCAACTCAACAGTTTACCCTATTGAGCTGTAGGCTACTTATCATCATTATGTGTTATCACTGACAGCTGTAGAGTCAATGGCTATTTTTGCACCTATTAAAGGGACAGCACATTGCATCGTACTTTTCAGGAAATTTTGGAACTTTTGAGGGTATTATTTAGTGGATACATTTACGCACTCAAAATTTTGAAACTAAAATAAAATGGTGGACCATAAATGTAGTGGACTAATAGAAACTACGGAGTGAAATTCAGACAAGGCTATGACTGACCTGACCTGATTAAGGACTCTTAGCACTGTCATGCGTGAGTTCACCAAAAGTGCAGCTGGAGTTCACCAACACTGTTGATAAAAGACATTTGCCAGGTGACTACAGTGTATTAAACATAACATGATACATAATACAATCATCATAAGATCACCTTTTTTAAATATTAGTTGTTTTTAATCTCTAAAACTCTGAGGGTGGGGTGTGAGATGAGAATGGGCTGGT
>NC_045749.1:17702131-17722729 GCF_008692095.1 Etheostoma spectabile | reverse complement strand
GAACCTGACCGGGGTCAGAGGTGGAGCCGAATCATTACTCCTGTCCTCACATGAACGACCCGAGGGAAGGGCAAAAAAGGGAGGACAAGGGGAGCGGGAAAAGCAGTATGACAGACAGACAGAGCATTATTCTTGTGCTAAAATGCTCAGCCCACACTGCACTTTCACTTTTCATCAAGTGTTTTGGCTGCACATGAGCTGAAGGAATGCACCCCGGGGCAGCATGCAGCTCACCTTGTCAGTGCACTGTTTCCCTCAACATCATCCCCCCACCCATCCCTGTGTCAAACCCTCGTCTCAACATGTCCACCTCTGTCCAAGGACCAATGTGTTTCCTGAGCATCATCTGGGGATATATGTCCATGCTAAGGACATCCCTATTCTTGTACATTAAACACAACCTTTTTGTCTAGAGGGCCATCCGGATGTGAGTCTAAAAACAGACCTTTTGGAGTTTTGTGTTGACAAGCTGCACTGACTCAAAATCTCATTCATCTGCATAGTTTCTCTGAAATCAAAAGCAAGGGGTTGGCTCTTGATCTGGTAACTAAGATGAATAGCTTTGCAGGTCATGTGCGGGCATGACAGTGTTTGCTCTCCTCTGTCCACCTCAGTCTTTTACAGCATTTTGGCTGCAGGTTGAAATGTGAGAAATAATACATGAGCTTACGTGGGTTCACTCCAAGGTATGCAGACAGTGATGAATGAATGAATGATCCCCTCCCTCTACTGATCAATTATCTTCATACTGTACATGCAAAAACACTTCTTTTTTTTAAATGTTGCTTTTCCACAAGCTGTTTTCCTTCTACACCTTGTAAAAAGGTGCTGGCATCTCAAATTAGAAGGTGGAGTTGTAAGACCAGCTATTACTGACCTTACCACAGACCTTCACTCTGCAAGAGCAAAAATTGAACAGACAGACAGTCAAGTGGTGACAGTAAACTCTTTCCACGAATACAAATCAGGCAGAAAAAACAAATATCTCTGGGTACCTCTCATTTTAGTGTTGTGTCTGGAACTGAGAGTGAATGACACACTTGTTATTTATTATCTTATTGAAGCTATTCCCAATGCCCCGGGGCGTTCTAGCATCGACCATCATCTCGCTTTAAGATTATGCAGCATGTAGCTCAGTCAAAGCACCTGGTTAAAACCAATTCTTCTTCTTCTTCTTTAAAGTCGAAATATACCTTAAAATATTTTTAAAGTGTAAAATGTTTTAAGTGTAAAAATGTTTAAGTGTTCTAGACAGTGCAGTTTTCCTTATTGCTCCGAGCTAAGGCTGACCTGGTATAAATAAGCCCATATTCACATACGTGCATATATAAATAAATATATATACCAACACAAAATGTTTCCTCCCTCAAACACCCAGTGATACACCCACCATTAATAAACAGCAAACAAGAAAAATAAATGTGCTCATAAAAGACAGATGTTGCCATTGGATACAAGATTAGACTTGGCTTGTAGCCTCCTCTGAGAGAGAAAGATAACCCTCCCTAAATGAAGTTGTGTATTGGGTGTAGCAGCCGGTGCTGGAGAGTGGACACATTCAGACCTGAAGGCTTTCCACTGTGTAAGTCTTGAACTACATAACGAAACTAGGGGTGATAGAATGGCCAAATCTCAAATTTTGAATGAAAACCCTTTCCACTAGCTCAATAATTCACAATCAGGCTTTTCTTTAAAGTAGCTCAGAGCCACTTTCCAACACAGTGCTGCATACAGTCGGTCTTTTAGCACCTAATTCTAACTACTAAGGCAGAAAAAATTGCAATTTATGCCAGGTTTATAGGTAATACCTCCACAAACTCAAAACTAATCTCCGCAGCCCTGAAGTGAGACACATGCCTTAACTATAACAAAACCCTCCCATCCACATACTGTTTTCATAATGGGCCACTTGAAGAAACACTCACACTGTTTGCTCAGTCAGTCAGAGGTCCTTGCTGTGTTGACTATTATTCTACTCTCTACAGGGTGGGCTATTTCACTTGAGGTATCAAATGATCACCTATTCTGTTTTCCCTTGAGTGGATGTAGTGGTCGAAGCATCAATGAGCCACTGTGGAGGCACAGGCCTCTGACACGCAACAAAAAATGGGAAGCTGTCAATCATCTCTGGGGTTTAAACCACCTCAATAATGCTCTGTCCAGTCAGAAAATGTAAAACCCATTGTGTACATATAATAATAGCTCTCTACTGTAATTACAAGTTCTTTTAGAAGTAATTACTTGTAAGAATGTTAAAATTAGGCAATTAGCTCGCTTTACCACCTGCAGGCATCTACTTTATATTCCAACATGTAAATGGAATGGTTTGAAAATAACAGGAGTAAGAGTAAATGAAAATGTGATGACTAAACCCTAACCCCTAACACTCTACATTCTTGTCTGGCATCTTTTACTCCATCAAACAATTCTCCCCTGAGCAAAAGAGAGTTGTCCTGGGTGTGGTTGCAGCTCTGGGGGAGAATGGTTTGCGGTGTGGAAATAAAACTCAGAGGACAACCTTTATTAAATATAGAAAACATTTGCATTTGCAGAGTCTGTAAACATCTGCAGGAACAGATGATGCAGCTGCCAGGGCCACATAAACCACAGGCAACACCACCAGCTGACCATAGAAGGGCCTTTGGGAGAGAGGTGGCATTGAAGTTAAGCTTTTCTATTGGAAGAGTTTGGTGGGTACTGAAATGAAGCTCTATGTTTGACCGCAGGCGTTTCCATTCCTCGACATTCCCCGTCTTGGTCACCTCAGAGCTGCACAACGTAACGTCTCTTATAAACACTGTGACCTTTTCTCTGAAGCACTTACCTGCAGGCACATGAACATGCTGAGGCTCCTACAGGTGTAACTATCCAACATACCAAAAACAGCTAACTCAATCCGATCTATCCCTCAACACAGCAGAAGATGGGCTTTATTTTCGGCTTGCGCCACAAGGACAGAACAGTGGCACCATCTACCTACAGATGAGAGGATGTGTTGAAAACACGTTCTGTTCTGTTATTTAAAAGGGGAGTGACGTGTTTGCTCTTTGGGCACTCATCTGTGTATGATACAGCAGTTAGATTTAAAAGAAAAGTTAAAAAAATAAAGCGGGAGAAACTTTAATGAATGTATTTATTAATGCATGAAGAAAGTAGGAAACCATTACAGTTCTGCTCAATTAAATCATAACTCTTCTTGGCCATCACAACAATTCATTAGGTCTCCTACTTTCAACTACAATAAAAGTATTTGTATCTACAAACTATAAGTGCAAATGAAAAAAAACAACAACAATTGCAATAAAAATGCACACAATTTGGCAGATATTCTCCCAATTATTGTCACTCTTGCATATGTACAAGTACAGACAGCACTTGGTGATCAATACCATCAACATGTCAACGCATCAGGAAAATAATGGATGTGTAAAATGATCGAAATCAGCGAGGTTGTCAGGATTTACACAAACTTGCTGCCCTCTTGAGGTAAGAGAAAGATCAATTGTAATTTTGCAGGACATTCTTAAGAATAAATAATGAAATTTCAAATAGCAAGACAGTGTTTTAGGAGTGTAAAAACACAGTAAAGAAACTTTTAGTAGCAAAGCCTTTCCATATAACAGGAAATGTTTCCTAATTTCACAATATGTATACATTATAGCTTTACCGCCCTACAATTGGTTTGTTCCAAGTTCAATTGTGTTAACGTCTTGTACCTGTAGATTCAAACAGAGGAATTAACTGTTTTGTTTTTGTTTGTTTTTTAACAAGTGAAAAGTTCAAAATTCAAATAGCTGTTGTGTCCCCAAAATCTTTGTTCCATTTGGTATACATCTGAAGAGTTGCTGGGCTAACACTGGGCTTAATGCGCTTCAGGGAATCCTCAAAGTCTTTCATCTTGATGTTACGCACCTGTAAATACAGACAAAAGAGCATTACTATAAAGATACATGTTACATAAAGATATTTAAGAATATATATGTATATCCTTTATTTGCCAAGTACATATTAACACATATATGACATATGTATCCTCAGCATTTAACCCGTCCTAACTAGCAGGGAGCAATGGGCAGCCATAGTCCGGTGCCCAGGGACCAACTCCAGTTGTAATGCCAGTACCTACATCAAGCAGGTAGTATTGTGACTTTAACTTTACCTCACTAGCAGCCATACTTCGTACTTGATCTGGTCCCAACTCTGTGCAAGAGAGGATTTTCACCAGAAAAAGAAGCAGAGTTAGCTGGTCATGGAGGCGGAAATATACACTAACCATATGATGATGCGAGGAAGACGTCTTACCTCTGATTGGCCCAAGCGCAGCGTCTTTGGCTAATGACGTGAGATCACTTCCTGAATATCCTTCACTCTTTCTATCAAGTTACACATCCAGGAGTTAATGCACATACATACAGAAATAATTGCAGAAAAGGCAGGATGGCGTGTAAATGTGAAACTCACTTCGCGAGAAGAGAAAGCTCATTTTTGCTCAGTGGATTCCCATGCTTTCCCAAAAGGTTTTTCAGCAACGTGACTCTCGTCTGAAGGGACGAGAGTTACATCCTATAACTCAGTGAACTTAACAGTTGCTGCACCATTCACATTTCACAGCTAACAGAGACACTGATCATAGTGATAAACTGTTATAACGATTCCAATGTAAATACCTCCCCATCCGGCAATGCCACATAAATCCTTTTTGCAAAACGCCTGGAAGATTAACACAGAAAGAAAAACTGTTGTGAGCTTGTAACAAAAGAAACGCATAATAACTGTGCATGCATCCCGTACCTCAGTACTGCTTCATCGAGCTCCTGAGGCCTGTTGGTCGCTCCCATTACGAGCACCCTGTCATCCCCTCCTGACTGCACCTGAAACCACGAAGCACTGTTGTGAAAACAACACCGGTGCTATCTGAGATAACTGTGACATAAGCACTCTGGAGCCGGTTCCTGATCAGATTTCAGAGGCTGCCCTTACCCCGTCAAACTCAATGAGGAACTCGGTTTTTAGGCGACGAGAGGCCTCGTGTTCTCCCTCCCTTCTTTCACAGAGCAAGCTGTCCACTTCATCTAAATGAAATATTTAAAAAGAACTAAATAAGAAGTTGATTTACGATCTGCAATATAGGGTATAAAATTCCTGTTCGGGGCACATCTAGTCTATAATTAAGAGTCATACGAACCGATAAAGATCACAGAGGGCTGCAATTCTCTGGCAACTGCAAACAGTGCTCGCACAAGCTTCTCGCCCTCTCCCACCTGCAATGGTGATGACAGGAAAGGTTAAAAACCTAAACTAAATTTAGTGTTGTGTGGAGACCTACTCCAGACAAATAAAGAGCAATATAAATGTTTTCTTACATATTTAGATGTCAAACTGGCAGCGCTGATGTTGAAGAATGTGGCTTTCGATTCTGCTGCGACTGCTTTGGCCTTGGAAGATGAAGCAGTGAAGTCTCAAATGATAACACTGAACCAAGACTATCAACAGGTATATGCATGTCCTAAAAGCACAGTTTGATCAGAATGAATGTGTGTTGGATAACCATTTAACTTACCAGCATGGTTTTCCCATTTCCAGGCGGGCCAAATAAAAGTAAACCACGTGCCGGAGATCTCAGGCCAGTAAAGAGCTAAATGGCAAAATACGTGAAAAAGGGTTACATGTCAAACCGAAAAAGTAGAAATATAGTAAGCAGCACAGACAAAATGTTCTAAGTGATCACCTCTGGTCTTAAGGCAGGGAGGATGACAATCTCTTGGAGTGCTTGCTTGGCCAGGTCCTGACCCGCAATGTCTTTAAAGAATACAGACGCTCCACTGCAATGAACACAGAATGCTACTTTAACTGCAGCAAAGGTAGTTTTTTCATTTCCATTCCACAGACAGCAACATGTACAGGTGTTGTAATACGATAGCATTACTTCTAAATACCTGTCAACAATTTCATTCATAATCAAGTTGGCCAATTTGCTGTCCACATTCTTGAAGTTTTTCATATCTCTCTTTGGGAGTTGTTTCACAGCTGCAGGTTTTCCATTTTGAGTTTTTGCCATCCGTGGCGTCACCTTAGCAGGAGCACAAATATCCATAAATCAGTACACGGTTCATCCGGATCACACATCTTAAAATAACATACAACCGGACATCGAGACACAATTTAAGAATCACCTTTTGATCAGTGGGTCTGGGTGGGGTTCTAACGGTGGAGGGCCTGATGTTAGTGGACACACCTCGCACTGCAGGCTGGCTTTTAGGCACAGGCTTTGGTTGTGTAGGAGCATGATTTGAGGTCTTCTGGGGATCACTCCTCCTCTTATTTGCCATCGCTGCCTCTGTGAAACAACAGTATTCATCTTGAACATCCCTCTTCAGCTCAGATAACAATATTATTTTGGTGACGACACTTACTAGGGCTGGGCAAAATATTGATGTTATATCGATATTGCGACATGAGACTACATATGGTCTTAGATTTTGGATATATCGTAATATCTTAATATGGTAAGTGTTGTCTTTTCCTGGTTTTACAAGCCGCAGTACAGTAAAGTGATGCAATTTTCTGAACTTACCAGACTATTCTGGTAAGTTATTCTAATATTTACCTTTACCCACTAAGTCATTAAATCATATCTGGAGATTATTCATCAAAAATCTCATTGTGTAAACAACATTTTTGTTAAAGCATCAATAGTCAACCATACAGTATCGTCGCAATGTCGACATTGAGGCATTTGGTCAAGAATATTGGGATATGTGATTTTCTCTACCACTACCACGTACCTAACAGAGCGAGCCGATCCTTTGCCATGGTGAGATTGGTGACCATTTTATCTTGAAGTCTCTTTGCTCGGTCATATTGCTCTCCTGCTAACAAAGCACAGAGTCTAAGGCTACAGCATGTCAACACTGCACACTGTGTACATCCGCATGTTTGTTAGCATATTTACCTTGCCCCGTGATCTCTACTTCAATACCCCTCTCAAGCACAGAAATCCCCTTCTTGTACCACTGCACAGCCTCCTCTTTCTCTCCTGTCATCACAGGGGATGGGGGGGGGGGGGGGGGGGGGGGGGGTGTTTATTACCAACTGCCTCACGCCACAACACATCAGCTAATAACTCATAAACACGAGAAACAAACCTGTATCATCTTCGTCGATCCGTAACGCCTTCGATACATACTCGAACGCCTGTTTATGGTAGTTTTTGATAACTTCGCCGCTGTCTTTGCTTTTGCCTGCCATTATTTTAGCCGACTTTAAACCCACGTTATTGTCTCCTTGTTCTCAGTTGTAACTCAGAGTTAGCCCCTTTTGAAAGAGGACACGGCCAAATGAAGCTTTCAAATCGCATTTATAACTGGGTCAATCCGAAGTCTTTTGTTTATTAAACAATCTTTTTGCCGCATATGTGACATATTAGATCAAAACATAAACATTTCCACAGCTAGCTTCCGCTTTCCCGTGTGTACTTCTTCTTCGGCTTTTTCTTCTTCTCCGATTCGTAGTGGAGCGTAAAGCAACGTGTTAAGGTGCATATCGCCACCCACTGTACCGGAGCGTGCGACACCAGGCTTCATACACTTACAATTTTAGATAAATTATAAACAAAAACAAATTATATGTTATTTTATTTAGTATACATAACACATAACACACATATACATACATAGAAACCATAACATGCATACATAAATATACATAAAATGTATATTTAAATACAAAATCAAATTTACCCCAAAACAAATTAAGTAATTCATGACTGGAAATTATATATAACTATACGTTATTATCTTACTCCTACATGACTCCCAAACCAAGGAAACTTATTTTTTGTTTTTTGTAACAAACACAAGTTGCGTTTGGATCTTCAGAATAAAAGCTGTGATGAATAAATGTTAAAAATTAAATAACTTCAAGTAATGACTGAACAATTTAAATTATTAGATAAAAGTAGGTTAAAACATTCAGCTTCGCTCTCAGTAGAATAGGCTGGCACGATTGTTGACCAAACCAACCTTAACATTGACAATTGACAGTTCCAACGATTCATTTTTAGCCTATACAATGAATAGTGTTATATACCGTGGGAACATAGATTGGTAATCAATAATGGGGCACATGAGTTCATCCGACTGGGCTGTGGGGGTTGCTCAGACCAAAAGGGTTGGCAACCAAAGGTCTGCAGGGGAGGGTTCTGTGCAGTATATGAGCTGTTCCTAGGACGGCCCTCTTCTGGACAGATTTCTCAGATGTTTTTCCTGATATTTGCTGGAGCCACTGTCCCAGTTTGGGGGTTTGGTTGGCCATCCCTATTTTATCAGTCTGGATCTGGAAATCCCACAGCCTCTTTGCTCTCTCTGCCACCTCCAGAGACAAAAAGCATGTGGGTTGGACGTTTCCCAGGTCAACAAGCCCCCACCCCCCTTTGACTCCTGCCAACCTAGTAGGACAACCTGATGATGAGAAATGGGCTTCTGGAACAAGATATTTGTGGACCAGGGCAGAGAACATAGAACAGCTGGAATGCAACTACACAAGTGACCCCCAGGGAAAGGGGTTACATGAAGAGGATATGTGGATATTACCCTATTACAGTGATTCCCAAAGTGGGGTTCGGGACCCACAGGGGGGTCGCGAGCCAGAGGGGGGGGGGTCGCAAGTTGATTTCCAGAAATAAAACTAAAATTTAAAAACGATTAGAAATAGCATATGTTAGCCATGATTTTAACACAAGATGAAACTAGTGGCTACATTTTTAAAATAAAACCAAGCAAATGAATAAAAAGGGAACAGCTCTTTTGATTTTCACGCCTATAGTGCGTGCGCGGTTGCGCGCAATGTTTATATACGTTTATAGTGGGGTGGTCGCAAGTCACTTGCGCCGTTACTTTGGGGGTCGTGGGCTGAAAGATTCGGGAACCCCTGCCCTATTATATTGAAAGGGTTCCATTGGTAATTGGAGACCGCTGGGTTTTAACTTCCACACTGGGACAGTGGCTCAAGAAACTTCCAGGGAAAACTAAGACCTCAGTCCAAATAAACGCAGTTCTAATAACAGGTACTGCGTATAACAGTCAGGCTTAGAGGGAAATAAGAACACAAATTTACCTCTTATTGTCATCACTTTTGAATACACAGCTGTTATGGCCACTGTTAAATCTCTTTTTATTAAATAATTTGATGGACGTAATGACTGAAAATTGAAATTTTGTTATATGTGTTGGTTGTTGATATGGTCCCTTTTGAGCAATTTGATATATTGTTGGGGTACACATAGGTCATTAAATGTGGCCTTAGTATGTTCAAAGGCTTTTGGTCCATGAAGTTTTGCCTATAAGTGGGGGGTGGTAGAATGTTTCATGAGTTTTCTGACTCAGCAATGTTTGAATTGAATAATTAAACCCCTATCTACTAAATTGATCAGTAACACAATTTCAATATCTAATTGGAGATATGTTTCTATGCGGAACTATATGATACAATGGTACAATAGGCCTTTTACTTGACATGTTATCTTTTCCCATCTCATCCCATCATGTTGCATTTTCCATTCCATGTGTCAGTTATTCCTTTTTTATTGCAAAAAGATAATTTTTCAAACGGCATGGCATATGATGATCAGTAAATGTGTTCTTGAGAATAAATAGGAGGAGAGGAAATGCAGTTGTCCCTAAAATCTTATAACAGTGAGGGGATTGTTCACTTTTATTTACTTTTTTTTTTTTAAATATGCAAATAAAATTCTTTGGCAGTTTTCGGGTATTTAGTATGAAATAATTTCCGCAGCATTTTAAAATAATACCAAACAAAAAAAACCTTTTCTCTTAGAGCAAACAGATGAATTTAGATTGAGAGATTGAGACGGGCAGGGCAATTTCATAATCGAACAATCTTTTTAATAACGGCTACGCCTCCTGGATTTTTCCACGAATCACTTTCTTTTGGCTGATCAAGTAACCAATCAAATTGCTTCGACGTCACCGCGATAACAATTCCAGAGACGCCCCTTACCTGGCTCGACAGACAAACCAGTAATCCTTTGATTCCGACTGTGACAGCGGTTGTTACTGTAATTGCTCTTCAGACTGTACGATATCGGCATATTAAAAAGATTTTGTATTTTGTGCCTTTCCAAATTTGCATGATAATTACACCAGACTGACGTTTGCTGCTCTCTCCGTCTAAGCTACTTATTAACCGGTAACAACACCACGGCCAGCTGACGGAACACTGAGCTTGTTAGCAGCAGCTAGCCCAGCTGTCTCTCCAGTCGAACTGCCCTTTGTCTTTACCAGCAAGTTAGCTAGCTGGCATTATTTCTCCTCTTGGTGAGCTGTCACTGGCTTCTGTAATTTTACTTTTTTTCGCCTGACAAGAGTTAAGCAAACCAAAATAGGCGGCTTGGGAACCAAGATGTCGAACCGAGTGGTGTGCAGAGAAGCAAGTCACGCCGGGAGCTGGTACTCTGCTTCGGGTAACTGTCAACAGAGCACCGTCCGAGTTAGCAAGCTACTATGCTAGCTAGCTGTTGTTGTTTTTTTTGTTTGTTTTTTGTAATCACGGTGGTCTTTTTTTATTTCTTTTGTTGGCTTTTTATGTTGTATAATCTTGAATGTATTGAGATCAAAAGCTGTCAAATGCATGTCTTGCCACAGCAGACGGTGATTGTTAACGTTATGCTTGAAGACCTAGCTAATCCATCTGATATAAAGTCGACTGACGTTAGCTAACATTAGCTGGCATTGACTGCCTTATCTCTGTTATCCTATTTGGTGCATGGTTGGTTTGAGCTTATTCAGCGCTTCTCCTCCTCGTATGGTCGATGGAAATCTTCCAAAACAAACGGACATCTGCTGCTCAGCATTTTTGACAAGCAAGCAAAGCTTTCAACTTAACAATTGCTAACTTGGTAAATAATACAGAACTTCCTGGCCCAACGTCACCTTATGTCTGGCTAGAATAAGAAATCCCCTGAAGCTGCTAGTATTGTTAGGTCTGGTTGGTTAGGTGCAGAAATAGTCGCTGCCATTAAAACAAAAGACTGGAAAGCCAGGGTGGAACATTGAAGGTTCGTGTTGCACCCCTTCCCCCATCTTACTAGCTCGCTGCTTCTTGTGAATAAACCCTAAAGGCCTGCTTGTTTATCCATTTTAAGCTTGCCTTATTGCATTGGTTGTAATAACCTTTTTCGATAGAACATACAGTACACTTAAGATTGTGTATAGCATAAAAACAATAATATGTCCATAAGCATAAACTGAAGGCTGAAACTGAACTACCGGTAATGTACTTGCAAAACGATACCCGTTTTCATTTTGACAAAACACTTACTGGTTGGTTGTTTTCCTGCATCACGTTAGCAGCTGGGACAGAGGCAAATACTGAGCAGTTTGCATAGTAATACAGGCAGTGTGATCCAGTATAGGCAATTTGCAAGTTTAAAATTGAGCTTTTGTTTTATTGTTTAACCTGGACCAGACCGCTATTGTAGGCTCTAGATTAACAGTCAAACATTGAGTATTTTACCTAAAAGGACTATTGTAGCTTATCTCCATTTCTTACCCAAAATAACATAACACGACCACATTAAATTAACCACTCTTGCCACACTTGGATTTCACCCCTCTGGGATTATTGCATTGACATATAACCTTGATTTTAGTGATCTATGCTTGTAGCTATGCTGAGTCTATCAAATCCTATCTGTATTGATCAGACAATGTTTTTGTGCTGGCCCGTTATGTCATTTCTAGTCTTGTAAGGAAGCATTGTAGTATTTAGTATTGAAGTATGGAGAGAGCAGTATACCGGTAAGTTGACTCGGCCCCTTTAATTCAGTGATCTGGAAAGAAAAAGTTTACCTACCTTTGCAGGATCCCAGTTGAATGCACAACTAGAAGGATGGCTGTCCAAAGCAGAGTCCACCATCAGACCTGCTAGAGCCATCATAGCTCCGTAAGCACACATCAAATACAATCTGAACATGTCAAAAGGTATCTGTGATGTTGTCTCATTCTAATTTGACATGTTTTTGTTTGCAGTCATGCAGGGTACACCTACTGTGGTGCTTGTGCAGCACATGCCTACAAGCAGGTTGATCCCACTGTTACGTAAGTCCTTCAGTTTTTTTGATCTGTATTCTATAAGAAAATGCTTTGTAAGACTGTTTCTTATCTTAAATCTCCCCCCCACCCCCCACCACAGAGTGAACAGATAGATAGTAGAATATAGTGCTGGTGGTGATGTGCCTTTTGTGAATAGAGCGAGTGAGATAAAAATCCTGTTGCCCTTCAGTCGTAGGGTGTTCATCCTGGGACCTTCACACCATGTGCCCCTCTCCCGCTGTGCCCTGTCACCTGCAGAGATCTATAGAACACCTCTCTATGACCTGAGAATCGACCAGAAGGGTATTCACCGCTTTCACTCATGACATTGTGATTTTTTTACTTTTTGTGTGTGCGTGTTCATCTGTCAATGTCAGATGTTAACACATGCTAATGAGTTAATTATTTAGGGAAGAAAGGGTATGTTAAGGGTTTTGTGAGGTAGTAATGTAACCACAGTTTGGATTGAAGTTTAGGTTTGTGTAGATTGTAGTGCGTGTTTCATGCCAAAAAACAAATGAGACAACACCTGTTTTCAGTACCATTAAAGAAAAGAAAAAGAAGAAGACAAAGTAGATCACCCAAAATTACCCTTTCCACGTAGTGACTGTTGTAGTCCGACTGGAGCTCCAACATGTAGACCACAAGCAGTCTTGGGAGGTGATACCCTTTTAATCATTCACTAGGGACCAGACAGATCCCTCACTATTAAGATACATTTGTCAATGATGAGGTTTTTCTCAGCTAGACACTTTAACAATAGACAATTTAAATGGGTGTGCAGCCCCAAAATGACATAATCAGGAGACATGGTCATCATAACGTGCACAAATTAAAGTGAAACTCACCTCTGTTTTACAGTTTACGCTGACCTCTGGAAAACTGGGTTGTTTGAGCGGATGAGTCTGCAGACAGATGAAGATGAGCACAGTATTGAAATGCACTTGCCTTACACTGCTAAAGCCATGGAGAGGTAATGCACATAGGAGTGGCATTCATTGAACCAAAGAGTCAACACTATATACTTACAGAGGGAACGGTCCCATGGAATGAAGCTTTTTCTTAAAGGTGCCCTGTGGAGTTTTGTCTTACACAAACAAAAGTTGTTTACATTCAGTGTTTCTCACCAAACTCTGTTTCTTTGAACTCTAACAAATGTGTTGAATGCATTTCGTTCCTCATAAAACATTTGCAAAACCGCCAACTTAAAAGTATAATAAATCCTGCATTTTTTTAAATCCATATTCACTTGCTAGCAGTCTTCTTCCCTATCTTTGCTAGCACGTTGCAGCATATTTTGGCATGTTACTGTCACTTGTAGATCCGTGCAATCGTGTGAGACCATTGGCAAGAGTGTGCATCGTGCTCTTTTAGTTCTGTTTATTCTTTTCATTGTAGTGTGTGTGTGTGTGTGTGTGTGTGTGTGTGTGTGTGTGTGTGTGTGTGTGTGTGTGTGTGTGTGTGTGTGTGTGTGTGTGTGTGTGTGTGTGTGTGTGTGTGTGTGTGTGTGTGTGTGTGTGTGTGTGTGTGTGTGTGTGTGTGTGTATATATATATACACACACACACATACTAGAATCACATTGGTACAGGGACACATGAAGTGGGATATACAGTACGTTATTGGTACAGCCTTCTGTTAGGTTGGCAGGAGTCAAAAGAATTTTCTTGGTTCAGAAAAGCACAGATCAGGCATGTATGAAGTGAACCGAGTACATTAGCTCATTGCATATTAAACGTTCAAGTTGAACTAAAACCTGAGATGTTGATTGACAAGAAACATTAGTAACGTAGGTGTTGCATGTAAGGCACATAGGTGCAGCTTATCACGTGGTGGGCTGGCAGTTTCCCATTAGCTTTTGATGGCTGCTCTGTGGAGAATAAAACTATCTTAATGCAGATTTTATTTCCACCCATGCCCATTGGACAGAATATTGCCAGTGAGTGGCAGTTATTGTACTCAGTTGTTAATTTAATAATCTGATGTTGCAGCCACAAAGACGAGTTTAGCATCGTCCCTGTGCTTGTGGGTGCCCTGAGTGAGTCCAAGGAACAGGAATATGGGAAGCTGCTCAGCAAATACCTGGCAGACCCTTCCAACCTTTTCATTATCTCATCCGACTTCTGCCACTGGGGTAGGTACAGACGAATGAAAGCACTGGAAGTGACACTCATTCTCTGAGAGTATTCTGACATTAAAAGTATATTTTGCTATCTAAGGATAATTTGGCCTAAATGTCAGGACTGTGACATGACTGTGACATGACTATCCAGCTTTGTATTTCTCTATTTTTAAGGTCAACGGTTCCGCTACACATACTATGATGAATCTCATGGGGAGATCTACAGGTCTATCGAGCATCTTGATAAAATGGTAATCACTGAGATATCTGATTCAAATGTAAGATCATTTGTGAAAAATGTGAAGAAAGATATTATCATCAGCCATATGCTGTTATGGAAATGAAGTACATATTAAATAGACATTAATGTCAAAACTCGTAATAGTGTCATTTTCAATACCTCGTGCTCTTAGTGTGACTTATTAACTTTAATGTATACCTGCTACAAATACACCATGTTTCAGGACGTTGGAATACAGAGGGGCAGAGAGGATATGGATAGATTTTTATTTTGAATACACAGCGTACAGAAATAACTGCTTTCTAGAGATCAAATAACCAAATATAAATAAAAAATGAACATAAATATATTGAGAAACATGCCATTACAACAAAACAATGTGAAACATGACTTTTTTTCTCTGTCTGTGAAGGGGATGGGCATTATAGAACAGCTGGATCCTATGTCTTTCACCAACTACTTGAAGAAGTACCGCAACACCATCTGTGGGCGTCACCCAATTGGAGTGCTTCTAAATGTAAGTACACCAGAAGAAGGGCCTCACCAACCGTTTCGCTTTGTAGACATTTTGATAAGTATTTAATTGTTACTATGCCGCTATGTCATGCTTTCCATTCTCCCATATGCAGTTGATAATGATAACTTACTGCCCAAAAATCTTTACTTCTTGAAACAGTGGGCCCTTGATTTCTGAAAGAGGTCTACAAAAGGCGCATCTCATATATAGCCTACGGCCGTTTGTTGGCAGAAATTACAACTGTGGCAACATAAAGGGGATAAATATGCACTCAATGGTTTAGGCTAATCATGCTTAAAGGCTAAAGCTGCATGTCCCAATCCAAAAGTTTGCATCCTCACCCGTTGATGATCCATACAGGCTACATGAAAGTAAAGAAACACAATTGTTCTTGTATCTTGTATAGTGTGTAGAGAAGTGTTGGTCGCAGTATTTCAAGTATGATTAAAAAAAAAAAGAACAGACTAGACTTGTTTAAGGTTAACGTTATCTGTATAGCTTTCAACCTACTGTAGTTAGTTAATAACATCCTTCTTCCTTCGAAGTGATGCTTGGTTACCACTCTAGGTAGTAACCTAGTTACCCATACATGCCAACAATGGCAGCATACATTCAAGCAGACAAACGCACTGCTTCATCCATCCCTTATGCTTCTGTGCTTGTTACTGTTTTGCAGGCTGTGGCTGAGCTGAGGAAGTCTGGTTTAGAAATGAACTTCAGTTTCCTGAACTACGCCCAATCAAGTGAGTGCAGGAACTGGCAGGACAGCTCCGTGAGTTACGCTGCCGGGGCTCTCATCGCTCATTGAGGTCATCTTTCGCCAGGGCCACTGCAGCACCGCTGCCCCGCCCTTACTATCTATCGCCATAACCTGACCCAGACACCATCCCTCTTGCCCCGTCCCCAGTTACGCCCACTATTTGCAGAAAGGACCTAAACACTCAAAGCCAATACAGTCTTCTTTCTCGGTCTCTCCCTCAGCTCTCCTCGGCCTTTCTCCACCCTCCTCTCAATTTGGAGTGCGTCTCAGTTTATATAATATTTTAGCTTGAAGTGCAGTTTTGAGATCATGTAGGAGCAAATGGTTGGAGGAGATTGGAAGAGAGCGTATTATTTTGGCTCAGAGTAAGCATTGGAAGGGGAGGGATGGCTTGTTTGGGTTTAGCCCCGTTTTGTTTTCCTGACACGCAATTTTTACATTTGGACTCTTGGCGATCTGTGCTCATGTAATTCGCCTCTAAAAAGGAATGAAAATAAAATTGCAGATCTTAATAGAGCATATTAAAATTCTGCCAGATGAGGGTCTTGACTGCTTCAAGCTACACGTGACTTAAACTTTTGAAAACAGTTTCATAGGTAATTACTACCATTTCTCAACATTTGTTGTAGTTGCTAACAAAGGGCTGCACCCAACAAAGTTCACTAACCCCTACTGTACAAAACCAAAAACATTATTACCCGGTTTATTAGCATTTATTGTTATTTTATTCCTCTTATTTCTCCCTTTTTTAGTAGTCTTATTAGATGTGATAGTATTTACTCAAGTAGTGTGTAGATTTGAACGAAAGCAATGTTGTCGGTAAAGTTCGAAAGCCATCGACGTGGTTTACCCAATAAATTAGTGTGTGCAACACTGCTTCCAGATTCCAATTCTATGCCTTTAGCTTTACAGATATGTTTTGTGAGGACCAGCCTCCGGTTGGATATTGTGTAAATTGCTCCCAACACTGACACCTCTAGACTTTGTTTACACTGCCACCTTCAATCTCTGTGGTTATGGAATTATCAATGGATTGGAGCGACTAGTAGAAAAAAGATTTTGTTACATTCAGTTCTGTAACTGCAGCAACACGTTTGTTTTGGCCTGAATGAAGTGGTAAAAGGCCTAGATGATCTGCTTAAATTGTTGGAAATGTTACTGAATCTGTTCACTAGGTATTCATTTACAAATCTTTGTGTTAAGATGATTTTATTTAAGAATACCAAAAGTTCTTGGGAAGATAGAAGTCATCCTTATTTAAAGGTTTTCTTTCCAGTGTTGTTGCTTTTGCGTGTATGGGAATTCACTTCAAAATGGCTCTCGAGGCAGTATCAATTAGACAAGGTTAGCTAAAGAAAGTAATAATGGCCCAAGTTTTAAGATCAGCACAAAGTGTTAATGCTCTGCTAGAAGGTTTAAGAATATACCCAGAAAAGTGACAGATGTTGCTCCCTGCTGTATTTTTGAAAAAAAACTGAATATTTACTTTATGAAATGTCAAGCACGAGGAACACAATTATCAAGAAAAGAAAAGGTTTCTTTCCTTTTCAAAGTAATATGCTATGTAGTCCTGCTGCCTGAAATACTTCATAGATTAACAAGCAAAAAGCTGATGATTCATAATGACAGTATAGTCTTTTAATGGCCGTAAGATATAGGCAGCACGCAATGTCTGCTGTCCTGTGGTTTTGGTATTTGAATATCACTGACTGACTTTCACTGATGCAGTCCTCTTAACATTGGTCCGTCCCTCTTGGCACCATAAGATACCTAGCACTTAGCATTAAGCTACAATGTCTGGTTGGACCAAGTGGGCACAGACTAAGAAATGACTCCTCAGACTCACTTAAAATCTGATGCTAATTTAAGGGAAGCTAGTAAAGCATGACACTCTGTGCTATTGTGCCTTTTATCACTGTTGCACATATACATATAAAGTGTATTCTCACTTTTAGTCTTTTTTTAGAATGTGTACTTTCAGTTCTTGTTTTTCCACATGGACCCTCCTCATGGGCGAGGGCCCAACAATGTATCCAGCTCGCCTGGCACTCCAGGAGTGTGTGACCTGTGTCTCCCCCCCCCCTCCTCCTCATCTGTTGGTCTAAAATGGCACCAACTGTTATCTCCTTTATCCAGCAGGAAGTGGTGTTCTCTTTTTTTCCACCTCATTCCTGTAGAGAGACAAAAGGCTGAACCTCAGCTCTGTTCATTTTCTGTTTTATGGATCTTTGTTTGTCTTTCAGAAATGTTTTTTGTATTATTTTTTTCTTGCTTAGAAAATGGGAACTTACACGTCACAAACCTAAAATATACGACTTAACTACTCCCTAAATGGAGTTTTTTTTATCTCAGGTTCCTCTGACAAAGCATCCCAAAAGGCTCTTCAGATAAGGCCGCGGATTCATGTTACAAAACAAGTAAAATATACTGAAAAGCATGTCTGCTCTGGTGTCTTGTTCTTCAAGTATTTGCAATCACAACTACTGACCTGATATATGCATTTCATTTTTTTTAATTACAAGCTTTAATGAAGAGGTTCCTCCAAAGTAGCAATAGATTAGTAGCCTCTAATTTTTAGCACTGCAGCAGATTATGTACGGTTGTATACTGCAATTTTCAACCTTGTATAGTTGTCATACTTGTATGCTAACATGTTTGCAGGGCTGCATATAGGTTTTTTTTTTTATCTCTACTGTCAATTTACAGTGGAGACATTAAGAAATGTCTCCAGCAGAGGGAGCCAGGTGGTTGGTTGAATATAGTAAAATTACTATTTCAGATTAGAAACTAAAACATTCTAGTGTTATGTTTTGCATTGTTTTATACAGAGATGTGTTTCTGTTATATAGCCTCTCATCATTGATATAGGTTGGACGGAATAATAGAAACCCCTGTCAGTATAAAACAATACAATTGAGCTACGTCCTCTAAATTGATCAAGTTGAATCAACACCAATTCAACCAAATCTGAACATTATAACTTACATGATGGTACTGTAGGATGTACCGCAGGATTATTACACTGCAATAGCTTTATCTAGGTGTACCTAATAAACTAGCAACTGAGTGTTATTTTGTAATTATGACTTTTTTTTCCAGCATTTCTTGTCTTAAACACATCAAATTGCAAAACAAACTGAATAATTGACTTTACTAAAGATGTGTTTTGCAACTGAAACAGGAAGAACATGTTACTGTTCTAATTATCAAGAGTGGCACTGAGCGTATTAACGTCACTGTTGTTTTTCTAATTGTAGCTTAAAAGTACACCGAGTAGTACATTTCAAACCGCAAACGAGAATTTAAAAACTTGTTTGAATGTTGTACGAAACCTTCCCTTAGTGATTATGTAGTACAGGCATGTCTTGTTATGAGTCCTAAAACCATAGGCACGTTTATGGTAATAATGTACTCAGCACGATGACTTTTTATTGTGAACTTACGGTGAGTTTAGTCAGTTCTCCTTTCTTAAGTGCCTCGGTCCATGTCTGAACTTCTAACTAATCCACTGGGAAATTTAAACAGGTACACTTAAGAATGAGCTGTTTGGTGTGTGTTTGGTGTGGTGTGTGTGTGTGTGTGTGTGTGTGTGTGTGTGTGTGTGTGTGTTTGTGTGTGTGGTGTGTGTGTGTGTGTGTGTGTGTGTGTGTGTGTGTGTGTGTGTGTGTGTGTGTAAACAGGATGGACGGGCAGAGGAACATTAAAGCCATGCATCCATTAACTCAAATCGTACCTTTGGGAAATGCAGCTATTTGTGTCTACATTCCAAGGTAGAAAGGATAATCATAACATCACCTCAAGCAATGTTTGGGACCACGCAAAAACGATCACTTGAATTTCAACATAATGACACACCTCACTATTTTCTTTGGGAGGAGTCAGAGAGGCTGGTAAAATCCATTTAATATCATATAGACGCTGACCTTTAGTTATAAGAGGAAGAGATTACTGTGAGATGCACTGCTATAGGGACTTGGTCAACTATCTCAGCTGTGGGATGATCCTGGCAGGACTCTGGCACTTGGTCCATCACAGGAAGACACAGACCTCCTATGGGCGCCACATGAGGCTCTCTTCTCCGGCTAAGACGGTCCCAGCCAGACTAGCCTGGTTCCTCCAGGAGATGCCAGCTCTCCTGTTCCCCCTGCTTTTAATGCTCACCTCGCACACACCCTCCAGTATGGGGAAGTACCTGCTGCTTGGGACCTTTTGCATTCACTACTTTCAAAGGTAAACGCAAAGACGGGAGCCTAATTTTAGCCTTTTAATGTGTATGTAGAGGAAAGTGTAAACATGTTCTTTATCAGCATCTTTGGAGTTGTGTGTAGGAAGGTATAGACCTTAATTCATTAAAAAAATCTACACAGGATTACTTGTATAGGAGGACAGATACTTCCAATTTGAATTTAGTTCAGTTCAATTTCTGTTACTTGTCACACTGTTTTTAGGATTATAGTGTTTCCTTATATCTGCAAATACATTTATTTGTTAAGTAGATTATTACACCTTGCATTGCTTACACTGACTTATTTTGCCATATCTGTCTCATATTTACTTAGCCTGTTCATATACAGTATGTGCAATAGACTATTTATTACAAGAATCATTTCTCTATAAAATGGTTTATGAAAGCACTGACCAAACATGAAACAACTCCTGTTCGTAATTACAGTAACACAGTACATTGATAAGGATTGCAACCTATGATTTTGTACTTCATGACAGAAAATAACAAAAAATGTAGTATATTGTCATTTTGCCAGTGTACATTTAGCTAGTAGATGTACAGTGTGTATTCAGCCACTTTGGAAATAAAATGCAAGAACCAAGTTTTTTTTTTTTTTTTTTT
>NC_045749.1:17695102-17702121 GCF_008692095.1 Etheostoma spectabile | reverse complement strand
TTCAATTGAGACACTGAAAAATGAGCTTTGGGAATAAGATTTCCTGCTGCTATAATCTTCTGAAAACACAGTGCGGAATGCATTTGTAACCTCCCATGAAGAATGTGGCTTAATGGCAGGCCTTTTTTGCCTGCACTCAAAATCTCTCCACCTGGCTGTAAAACACGTTCTTTGCTTGTATCAGCATGGATAACATGTACTATTATCCCCCCCCCAACCTCTTTCCACCTGTTGTATCTACTGTTTCTTCACAAATCATAGGACGTTTGTCTATTCACTAATGACCAGAGGAAGTCCTTACCCGCTGGGTGTGATGGTGGCAGCAGGTTTATTCTGCTCTGTAAATGGGTTCCTACAGGGACACTACCTGCTGCACTGTGCCCAGTTTGATGAAGAATGGTCAGCAGGCTATCGCTATAAAACTGGTAGGAGCAATACTCATGCTTTGCTTTAAAATGGCCAAGTATTTATGTATCATTTTGTGTGCCTCATACAGTACCTTGTAAGCATTTAAGTTATTGTTTTTTAAAAGTCAATATACACGTAGGATTTTCTTCTAGGTTTACTGCTGTTTTACATTGGAATGGCCATCAATGTACACAGTGACTATATTCTACACAGCCTGAGAAAACCCGGGGAAGTCGTTTACAAGATTCCTAAAGGTAACACACACTTGGATAAGCTTTCATCCACTCCGTGCTGGCAGTGACTTGTGCTCTTCTTAATATCCTTGCAGGAGGTCTGTTTGAACATGTGTCTGGTGCCAATTACTTAGGAGAGATAGTGGAGTGGTTTGGCTATGCTGTAGCCACCTGGTCCCTTCCAGCACTCTCGTTTGCTGTGTTTAGCCTGTGTTTTATTGGACCAAGAGCCTGTCACCATCACAGGTGCCTAAAACATTAATGACAAGTCCTGACACAGTGCACGAATACTCATCTGCCAAACTACCTACATTACCATATGATATTTCCAAGTGACAGTTGACATGTTCTGCTCCTCTGTTACAGGTTTTACCAAGAGAAATTCAAAGACTATCCCAAGTTACGAAAGGCTTTGATTCCATTCTTCTTCTGAGAGGAAAAAGCACCTGGCTGTTATCTCGTAAGGGCAGATAATAATTAAACCAGCAGCAGCTGAAGACAAGCACTCTCATTGTTTTATTTTTAAAACAGACTTTACAGATTCAATTCTAAATCTGTTTAGATTTTGCTTGCAGTCATTGTTCAAAGCAATTTTACACTGATTCATTGTTGAACTATTTCTATACAAACTGTGTTGAGACAAACTCACATAAATACATAGATACAATCATTTGCTGTACATATGAGATAAATGTTTATTTTGTACATCTCATTACGCTGATTGTGACTTGGCTCAGAGATTTCCCCCGCCATGGTCGGTCTGCCAACACATCACTTTGCAAACAGGAAGGCATTAAAGTGGAACATGAAATGGCCTGAGGTTAGTCTCTGTGTTTGCCGGTAGCGAGTTTATGTTACAGAGTAGCAGGTTGAGACTAGTAACAGTTTTTATGAAACACTGGAATGTGAGAAAAAAAGGGTAAAAGGGTGGAAAATTACCGCAAGCCAATAGCTAGATTGTTTTTGTGCTAATGTACAGTATGTTGGTTGAAAAAATATCTGTGGCAACCTTGCACCTCCTGCTGCTGACTAACAGCCGTAACATGCTGGTACGTAAAGTAAAGGTTTGATAAATTGGATAGGAGCTGAGTTATATTCATTCAATAAAAGTATACACATTTTCTTTTTTAAGACAATTTTTTTTGGCATTTTTGGCAGGACAGCTAAAGATATGAAAGGGGGGAGAGAGGAGGAATGACATGCAGCAAAGGGCCGCAGGTCGGAGTCGAACCTGGCCCGCTGCGTCGAGGAGTAAACCGTTCCCTACCAGCATAAAAGGATACACTCTTAAGGTTCAAGTGTTAATGTGTGAAAGTGGTGGTTGATGGCTGGTGAATATGAAACGTTAATGTGTACGGAGAAAAGGTTGTTACCTGCCGAACACCAAATGTAGAGGGCACATGTGAACTGAGAGCAAGGCTGGTAAATACAGATTATTGTAGCAAACAGTATAGCAATACGTATTTTTAATATATTTTTTATACTAGTTTTTTTTTTTTTAAATGTATAAGTCCACAACTTAGGTAAACTGAGGTAAATCACAGGACATTCTGACTGACTGACACCAGGACTCAATCAAGGCAATGCTAACATCTAGTGTCTAAACTGAAAAATAAAAAACAGCATACTTCTCATTTTCATCATTTTAAACCAGAGTTCCACACTGGATAAAATACTTATTTTGCTAGTTCGTATCTTGAATAAGATATCGCACATCCAGTGCGAGATTAGCAGTTTCTACAGCAACTTGCAATGCATTGAGTTTAGCTGTGAAGGAGTCAAGCACACGTGGCTGCACAGCAGGGACTCTAATAAGAGGTGCAGGGGAGAACTGTGGGTATTTAGTGTTTAAGTACGTCCACTTCTGATTAGTGCTACTTTCCACCAGTCCACAGCCACAAAAGCCTGAGCTACCCTCCATGCGTTCTTCCATGACATTTGCAGGGGTACTCCAGTGGTGAGCATGAGTCAGATCCATTAGAGAATTCCCCCCGTCGTGCTCCAGCGCTGCGGCCACAGACTCCAGAGATCGGCAAAATCCCTCCACGCCACGAAGGTACTCTGTCTGTGAGCACCCTAGTGCAGATACTGTCTCTGTGACGTTGTCCGTGCTCTAAGACGGAAATATGTTCGTGAGTTTATTGTGAAGACATGAAATCAATCAAATTGAACTGGTTTGGGCAAAATATTGGATCTCACCTTGTGTCTTACGTAGGCAGCTAAGTGGGTCTCAGTACACCCACCTCCAAGTAAGGCAGATGGTTCCCTCAGGGTGAGCCTCAACACATGTTCAGTCTTGTGGCAAACCACCTTTAAAAAAGGACAAATATCACCACATCATTACACATCTGTCAAACTTGCCTCACATTAATGAATGTTCCAAGCTGATGTGGGTGTGTAAAAGCTATTATGCATTTTTAAAGGTTTAAAAAAAAAGAAAAGAAAAAAAAAAAGTGATGCCAGTTGTTGCTTTCACCAAAGGTGCTGTAGAAGAATTGATTCCCTTCCCCTGGCTGTGTTAGTGAAAAACTCCATACTAATTGAGCTTTATGGGGCAGTACATTATCAATAATATTTCTGATTTAAGCCTGCTACACATGATCCACTGTAAAACCGCTGTTTTCCTGTGGGTAGAGCGGTGGAGACAACTTGGAAGAAAAGCTACCCTTGGTAGAGAATTGCCGCCGAGCGCTGCGCTCAAAGTTAAAATGATGTGAGCTTTGACCTTGTTGCCGCTGACCTTTCAAGGCGCAAACAAAGCCAGAAGCAATGATGATGTACACCTAAGCTGCACTTTGCCTCTTTTCCTTCAATATGCTCTGCGCCCCACCTTGTGGTTTTACCTCTGATCATGCGTAGGCTGCTTTATGGAATAATATCTAGTGGAGACGCGACTCTTGTAGGGAGATATCCCTCTGATGTCTAGGAGTGAATATATGATGTAACAGGCACATGGATTGCCATTCCTGTGCATGGTTTCTCTCTTTAAGAGTCAACAGTACAGTCTCCACACTCCTCAATGCATCTTACCTTTAGCTCACTTAACATTGTCTCGTTCCTGTGGCAGAGGATCATGGTACAGATTGCCGAATCCCCAGGAGGTTGTAAATGCAGCATTGTCTTGGATCCAAACTGCTTAATACTGAGATCCCCCACCCTCCCGTAGGCCTTGGCTGGGATTGTGGTGTGCAATGTGGCCACAGGCTGAGCACCTATAAGGTCATTTAGAGAGAAATTAAACAAACCCTCACACACAGTGCAAAGTAACAGTACATTTTATACATGTCTCTGTTATTCAATATTTTTGGAATTTGGAAACTTTGGGAGGTTGACACAAATTTAAAAAGTATTGTGGTTTCATATGGATTCTTTTTCATATTAATTTGAAAATAATGGATCGGTCCAGGCAAGATTTAAGACATGTAGACCCCCTACCTGTCAGCTGTGCAAGTGGCTCCATGAGAGTGATTCCCAGTCTCTCTATCACTATGATGCCATGACTCCTCAGGTGTTGCTGTAGGACTGGGTGTATGACCTTCTGGCATACAAAGAGCTTCACCTCATCTTTAACCACCTGTTTGCCGAGCTTTAGGAGCTGATCCAGTATCTGCGAGTCTGTGTCTACACCCGGATGCACCTCAATTATCCCTCCCAGGTCAGAAAGGTCTCCAGCAAGTGATGCACTGAACAACACCATGGATGTTGGATTTGAATGCAGGTTCTCTACCTTGTCGAGGCAAAAGACATCAGGCATGTCTACCAGTAAACCTGGAAACACTGCAGAGTTTAGCACAGAATGGCCTTCAACAGAGACGGTCACTATTTTGCCAAGACTGACTACACCCGGGCTGTTACAGGGAACAGTCAGCAAAAAAGCTTGTACAGCCAACTTGCTGATGTGAAGTGCCTCTTGCTCTGTTAGCACACATGCTGGTTTGCTAGAGATAACACTGCGAGCCAATGTGATCAAGCTTTGGCTGCTGCAGAAGTCGAGCTTCACTTTACAACCACAGTCTTCCCGTTGTAGGTAACTAGTGCAGAGACCCAACAAGTGCTGGTTCACGGTGGTAGCCACGTTTCCTCGAAGACCAGATTGCTTTGCTTGCTCAATAAGAGACAAACAAAGAACTGCAGCAAACAAACCACAGTCACTGAAACGAGAGACGTGGTTGAGAATGGAGGTTTTGATCAGATTTATAAAAGGCTGTGAGGAAGAAATGGCTGGAAGGAGAACTGAAGAGGTAGAGGTAGTTATAACGTGTCCTCCAATGTTGTTGTGAACTTGTTTTAGTCTACCACTCGGACCAATGCAAGATCTCAAAAGCTGTCTTAGCAAATGCAGCCTGTTACAAATATCAGTGTTGTCCAGTGGTAGATCCGTACAAAGCGATGGAGATTTCTTGACGAGTCGAGCCATCACTGAAGCAGCAATTTCTGAAGGCGCTGGCAAGCAGAGTCGAAAACCTAACGTTACAGAAGAAAAAAAAACCCAGCGAGACTAGCTTTTTGAGTAACGACGGTACGACGAGTTGTTAGCACGGTGTCTATTTAGTCTGTTAGAAACGCTACTTTATTGCTTTCACGTCAAATTAGCTTTGCTTACCACCACTTGGATAGCGAGGGTTATTGATTTGCCTGACGAAAATTAAACACATTTGGGGATACAGCCTTTATATAGTCCACACTAAATTCAACAATTTGGATTTTTATATTGCAGTGGCTATTTTATGATGGAAAATGTAGTTAGTTAGATACAATTCGACAACATATTGTCGAAGTTAAAACAGGCTATTTTAATACTCAACTCGTTTCCATGGTAGCGCACAGCGTTGGGTCCTGGTGGGGTCCTATTCCTTCTCTTAATACATCCATGGCATTGCATGGATCCATGGTCCTATTCGATGAACAAACTGAAGTGGCTGCTCTCTCAACTAATCTAAAACTCAGTAACTACACAGTCGCCTTGCTACCTTGTTACTTCGCCGAAAGCTCCGACTCACAGTGGCTTTGCAATTGTTGGACTACAAACTGTACACACTTAAGGTGACGTCATCTCCTGTCGCCTCATCGTCTGACAACATTCGAAAGTATTGGCGGTATGACATCTGTTGTTATTTTACTAATAGTGTCATTAACGTGTAATTAGCTAATGATGGCTTGACGTTAGCGTCATCATATTGTTTCTTAACAACTTGAATCATTTGCCTCGGACCGATAACCGTTCCTCAATACGCCGTTACAATTAACGGTAACTAGTAATATTTGCTATAGCTTTAATCTAGCTACATTTGAAGAGACCACGTTGGTATGCACAACTTGATTAAGTTGAATGAAGTCAAAACATAATGACGTCAACTAACCAGTGCAGCTAGCTAACATAACCTTTACCATGGACTAACATTACAGCATTGTGTTAAGGTTAACCTAATAAATGGCAACGTAAAGAAATTCCTGTAATTATTACCAAGCCACCACGTTATCTCTGCAAGTGCTATTGACCTCCCGCAGACTAGCGTTAGCTATCTTGTTCCAGCTATCGTTATTGTGATGTAGTTAAGATGATGAACCATGCCTGCTGTCAGCTTTATGTTGTGTTGTTTTTACAGTATACAGACTGCTGTGTTCACTGCAATGGCTCCTCTCAAATTTGTCATTAAGGTAAGTGAAAATAAAGTATACAGCATATACAAACCTCTGTAGTGCAGTGTTATACTGTTGTCCTTGTAGTGTTCTGTTAAAAAGTACTGTGTTGTATTAGGCTTTAAATTAGTTTTGTGAGCCTACCATTTGAATAAAATTGAGAATAAACATACATAGAAGAAATGATATAAAAAAGCAAAACAATATTCTTTAAAGTATGTTTTGGACAAATTATGTAACTTTGAAGTTTAGATTTTTTTAATTATATTTGCTCAGAACCAAAACTATTCAATTAATTCTGTGTCCAGTTTCACATGAACACATTTAATAAAGGTTTATGGTCTAATAATCACACACAATGGTAACCAAAAATAAAAGTCTGAACTTAAGGAGGACACAGAGGGTTAAAAAACATGATGGACTCTTCAGAAGAGGTAATTATCTTCATTTGCGTTTCTGCGTGCAAAAGTTGCCGGATGACAGCCATACTGAGATAGTTTTGTTGAGCCTAATTAACTTTGTATCAAATAATTTGGCAGTGGCTTGAATGTAATAGACGTTCATTAAAGTGCTCATATTATGCTTTGGGGATTTTTCCCTTTCCTTTATTGTGTTATATATCTTTTTTGTGCACATTATCGATTTATAAAGTGAAAAATCCCAAAGTCCACCCCAAATGGACGTACCATCTCCAACAGAAAACACTGTTCACAAACTGCTCCTAACAGCTCTATTGTA
>NC_045749.1:17692192-17695092 GCF_008692095.1 Etheostoma spectabile | reverse complement strand
GCTTTACTTCAGTGACAAATGTGTGTTACTTTGTTACACAAGTTATAATGTTCTCATAGCTGATAGCATGGCACGCCCTCATACTCTGCTTCTGACTGGCTAGTCCTTACCTAGCTACTGCACATGTGCGACTCCCATCAAAGATGGAAAAGAAGTGAGATGCCTCACTCTGTAGCTAAAAAAGAAAGCTCAACACACAGGGTGAAAAGATGAGCTGCAGCAAAAAAAATTGTTTTTTAAAAATTAAAGCGTGTTACCTATTCTAATATAACCTTTAAATACAATTATGAACCTGAAAATGAGCATAATATAAAAAGTTACACACTAAAGCTTTAAACATATTCTTTCTTATCTTATATGTACATGAATATGTACATCATATGTGGAAAAAAATCTATTGATCACTGATCACAAAGCCTCACAGTTACTTAAAATTATAATATGCTATGTAATCCTAAAAAACAATGTATAAACTAATACACAAATATTCCCTCTCAATCATTATTTATGACCCACTAGAAGTGTGTGGAGGTGTCTGTATCTGCAGCTTCCCTGCCGTCTGTCTGTATTTTCTTTTTTCTTTTGCTGAATGCGGGATGTTCATTGCCGTCAAAAAAGGGCCTTGGGCCCCACGTGTGTGTGTGTGTGTGTGTGTGTGTGTGTGTGTGTGTGTGTGTGTGTGTGTTTGGTGGTGTGTGTGTGTGTGTGTGTGTGTGTGTGTGTGTGTGTGTGTGTGTGTGTGTGTGTGTAATCCCCTGCTCTGTGTTCTCTTTCCCCACCGCCCTTTTGCCCCTCAGCGTTTCAAACCGATGCATAAGTTTAACGACACAAACACACACAGAAGCAGACAGAATGTAGCTTTGCACTCACTCATATTTGGCTATGCAGCACTGTCCCGGCGAGGTGTGGGTGTATTTATTTGTGCTTTAGAAGGTTACCGCTGTGAAGCAATCAGAAAATAACATCACCACTGCTTTGTTTGGCCCTCCCTCTCTTCATTCACTCCCTAACTCGCACGACCACCGCTGCTTGCTTTGTCTCTCTCTCTCTTTCTCTCTCTCTCTCTCTCTCTGGCTGAACTGGGGAAGACTACATATTATGCCTTGAAACCAAAAATGTTTTCCCACATAAAATGCACACAAGATACTTAAGAATAAGTTAAATCTGCATTTGATTAAAGCTTTTCAGCTTGTATGGCCAGCGTTCATAATAAACAACAACCTTTCCATTATTGTCAAACAAACGGCTACAGACACTAGTTCCAGCATGTGGCATGAGTTATTATAGTGTATGTTAAATGAGCTGTTGTACAGTAGGACAAAATATTTACAAATTCTCAAATTTACAGTTGAATATCTTGTTGCAATGTCTTCTATGTTTTGTTTTTTTATCTTCTATGTTTTGATGTATGCTTTTTAATAGCAAATTCTTTGGCCACTAGAGGGAAGTACAGATCCATGTTTTAACTGTTTGGCCTCCACATTCTGATGTTGTTATTCATCCGTTAGAACACATTATTCAGAGTTGTTGCTCACCTTTTGTAAACCTCAACTCTCTGCCTCCCTGAGAGCCTTTTGTTAATGGACACAGCCATACAGAGTAGAGGAAACTCATTCTATTAAAAAGCCAAGCTGTTCATCCTCAGTCTGATGCTCTGTCAGGAATAATGCACATCAGATGTTTTTGTTAAGTGCAGGAAAAGCCGCTGGTTTCTCTTTTGTTGATGTTTCATTTATTGAGAGTTTTGGAGGAGGGCTGCAGACATTTGCACTGATCTCTCACATCCTCTATAATGCCATGTGTGCCTAGTTGACCAGATATTGCATTCACTCCCTTTATTTGTTTCATATGCATGCCTGCATACAGGCTACCCCGCCACCCCCCTCAGCTGGTTGTGGGAGAGTAAAACCCTGGAGGTTCACGGAGGGTTCCTTCCCACTGGGCACATCATGATACTGTTGTGTTATTCTGCCTGAGAAAATGCACACAGCCTCTGCCATGCTTAACCATCTAACCACAAACAAGTATGCTAGAAGGGATCAGTCGAAACAATAGCATTCAAGGCGCTACCCTGGGCTCCTCTTTTGCAAAACAAGCACCACTACCACTATGTTTTTTTAAGACATGAATTACCTCCTTACCTTAGAATATTAAAGAACAAAAATCTGCTCAGTAATGTTTTTTTTTTCTTTTAACAAAGGCACGTTGCAAAGTCTGTTAGCCAGCTTGCACAGAGAGTAAGGATCATTGGAGCAATTATGAGTTATGTTGTTGGATTCAACATGTCATGTTTAGTAGGCTGTCCAGCAGTGTGTTTTATGATTCTTTTACTAAAGGGTTTTCAAAGCAGCTCTCTCCCCATTCTGTGGAACTGCAGGATGTGCTGGTATGCTCCTTCTTAAATAGGCTTAGACTATATAGTGACCTGCCACTTCTCAGACCTCCCGAAAAGGGCCGCAGGCTAAAATACTGATCCATTGAAGCGCTTGCTGTCTGCCAGGACATTACCGATGCAGAGCCTTGCAATCTGCCTTCTATTAGCAACTGCTGACTTTCCTACCATCTAATGTAGTAGTTTGAGAGAGTTTTTTAAGAATAAAAAGATTGAGGTATCACAGAGCAGTTTAATGTCAGAGGTTTATGTGCTGTTTGGTGGCTCATATTGGACCACACATCGTCCCTCTGTACAAAATCATTGCAGTCTGATTAGAAACATTTTAACACTTTCCAACTTGGGGAATTTTCACAAGAGAAAGCAACAAGAATAAAAAAAAAAGCCCTCTTTCATCTCAGCGCTGCCCTACATTGCGATACAGAATTCACATTTCCTAACCAGGTCAACCCCTTCTCAGCCTGCTATTTTTCTCTCTCTCTCTCTCTCTCTCTCTCTCTCTCTCTCT